>NW_028301628.1:7878787-8181818 GCF_987345545.1 Pholcus phalangioides | reverse complement strand
ACATTACTGATTTTTCCTACAGGTCATTGTAATGAAATGATTGCTATAAATGTTGGGATCATTATAACGAGTATGGACTGTTTATTTTATTTATTTGAAAATGTATTTTCAACCAGATTACAATCTACATCTCTAGAACTACTGCACCGATTTTTATGAAATTTGATATGTACATACATTGATACAATACAAAACAAATTCAATAATTGTAATACACACGCATGATCGTGCGTAACACTCTGAGTCGGAAGGTATGAAACAGTGGTTGCAGAATAAATAAAAAAAATGGGTTAATAGATGGGTTAAGAGGGGGTATGGTCCCCTCTTACAGATATACAGGTCTCGCAGCGTGATTTCATACTTGAAATAAGGCAGTTTATCATTTCCTGTGGGAATTGGTCCCACTCGTTCAGCAACGCTGTTTTCATTCTCTGGATGGCAACTGATCTACAACTGCACCCCTGAAAAGATGAACATAGGGCTCCAAGACCTCATCCCTATACCTCACACCAGTCACAGTGCCTCTTTCAAAGACATGGAGAGGTGTGCGGCCATCCAACATGATGCCTGCCCAGACCATTAAACTTTCCTCCGCCATAATGGTCGATTTCGCAGACATTGGAGGGTAGGTAGAGGGTCCCTGGTTCTCTCCATATGAACGTACGGCGAGAATCGGTGCTTAGGCTGAACTGGGACTCATCAGTGAAAAGAACGGTCGCCCATTGATCCATACTCCTGTTACGCCTCGCTATAATAGACAAATAGGGATCTTCTCTGGCCGTCGTGGCTCTTGAACGACCTTGCCCAGGCCTTCTCTCGATGGATCCGGTATCCTGGAACTGTTTCCATAAGTTACACACGACGCTGGGCGTTAAATTGAACTTCCTACAAATCTGGACTTGAGATTTGGCCCGCTTCTAGCCTCCCCACAATTCGCCACCTCATTCCATCATCTAAACATTGGTGGTTACTCATTTTTACTGTTACAATTTGAAATTAACCGATTGCTACAAGAAATTCGCTCAGGGGTGCTAGCGAACAACATCCGTCTTAACTTATGCGCGCTTACAAAGCCTGTTTCTCTACTGGCTCCGCCTACACACACGTGTACGCTTACGTATTTGATGTACAAGATTTGCATTTTTGTCTAGAAGCAGCGGTTTTACATTCAGTTCAGTTCTTTTCATGAAATTCGATAAAATATGCAAAATGCTCTTAATTTATTTCACCAGTGTATATATATATGAAATTGATTTTCCGTTTGTATGTTCTCTATACACATCTGCAATTTTAGACTGATCAATTTTAGACTGCCAAATTTTGCATATATACGAAACTGGGTTCGGCTTGAACAATAGGTTACTGAGCAAATGCCCAAAATGGACCAAAAACTGTCAGGCAACAATGATTTGTAAGCCACAACAGTGACTTTTGGAATGTTTATTTTGGTTTTACTGTGGTTCCCTAGCAATGTGTTTCAGACATGCATATGCCTTTACAATGGTTTGTAACTTCTTTAATGCTGCCAGTATTATGAATAATAGTTATCACTTTATAATGGTTTGTCACTTTTCCAATCCTAACAGTAACTGAAGAAAACCGGGCAGTGCTGGGTATTATAGATAGTACATTATAAAGTTGATTGTTTTAATGATTTCAAGTCTTAGTTATGCTGATTATGATTTAAATGTTTTTTTGCATAAAACCATTTTTGTCCTGGTTTTTACCTCTATCCCAACAAAAATACCTTTCTGCTGGCAAAATGACTAACCCAGGTTCAAACCAAGATAAGGTTTCCAGCAAAATCTGCTTGATCACTTTCCTGAATTTCCCAGACCAAAATTACAGAAGACTAAAATATAATTCAAAACCTTAACCTATGATATTTCAAATTTTTTGTTCTTTGAGTTTTTTCCCTTCACAGACCTTTAACCCAACCTTTACCAAATATTTGCACATTTCCACGCGACTTTTGCCAAATATTTCACATTTTCCCGGACTATTTTTCATTTCTGACCTTTCAGGTCAGCAGAAAAATTTTCACAAGCACAGAAAAAATAAGTTTCCTCCCAAATGCTAAAATTTTGAGGAAAGTGATTAATATGCTGCATCATGTCAAAGGGAGGTAGGGGTCACATTGCACAATGTGCAGTTCTTGAAGTAAAGAACCGTAGATGCTCTATTTATATGTAAAAAATTCAAATTTAGCTTTAAAACTATTGAAAAAGGAATGGAAACATTTAAGCATTCAATAAATCTGTATGACATTGTAAAATGTGTTGAATCTGTTCTTTTATGAAATAAATATTTGCACAGAAACTTGTAAAATGAATTGATGTTTACCTTATAATTGCCTAAGGCATGCGCACCATCGAAAATGTAGAGGTGATCGTTACAATCGAGAGCCAACTGCTCGAATTTCAGCATAAACCTCTGCAGAATGGTGTCGGTCTGAAATGTGATAACACACTCCAGGTTTTCTTCTCCTTCTGAAGTTAAAACACATCCATCAATTTTCTTATACATATGGAGATGCCCTTCTTTCAGACACAAAGTTGATATGTGATCTGTAAAACAAATTTCAAGGTTATCAGATCGAAATACAAACCAAAAAACACTTTTTTCCCTTTAAACTTGTATCACAAGCACAATTTTTCAATTTAAACAAAGTACACACTATTCATGAAGCAAAGACAAGCTAATTCAAGACTTTAGAGTGGATGCTAGCTCATGTTTCTCCATAGATTCTGTTTACCCTTACACCATGGGTGCAAAACTTCTTGGCCCACAGGCTATATTTTGCACAGGACTGTTTTTGTGGGCTACTGAACTACCGTATACATATACACGTTCATTAAAAAAAATTAGAACGTTCCAAAAATTCATGAGTGCAGTTCATGAAATGTTCAAGTTTAAAAAGCCCAAATTTTTACAGTATGGCCGTAATTTGCATTTCCAGCTCCTAGGAATTTCTTGAGTACATTGTTGGCATAAAAATCTGCATAAAGTAGATTGAATATGTCCTAAAATTCCAAATTACTTTATCCTGTTTGTTTAAAACAATTAGAATATCTAATACGAAACCGATTATTACATAAAAATTTACATTAACTTGAATAAGTGTTGCATATTTTCACTGGTTATATGTGGAACGATTCCATATCAACATTATGGACATACAAAAGGGCATTTTCACAAATGCAAAATTATGTGTGCATTTGCTTGTGAGCTTTTTCATGAGAAAACATGTTCTGATATAATATGAATACATTGCACTGTTGCCATCTTCAGCCTTGACCATAGATTTTGTGCATCAAGACATTAAATTGATAATTCCACAGCACAGATCTGGATTGGACCTCAACCATGAATCCCATTGTCACCCCAAAAACAGAATGTTTTACACTGTTCTGCAATGAGCCCACAGATGAAAATTTTTGGTAAAAATTCATTCATAGTTTTTTCCATGCAAAAAACCTATTTTTTCTTAAAATTCTTCCTGTGATTGTATTGCGACGTACGTCACAGATTTCCGCATATTCTGCTTTGGGGATTGTCCCTATTGTAATGATGGCAGCTAGTTTATTTTGCAATTGATCAGCTTTTTTTTAAGCACGATCCCACAGTTTTTGGATAGAATCAGCACCAGAGGTGCAATTGTCAAATATCACAAAACCATCTATGAAGTTTGATGGATATGGCAGAATTATTGATCCAATCTACATTTTCCACGGTTAAAGTCTCCATCTATTTTAACCAGAAAATACAGATCAATGTGCATAAGAACATTACTTTCTGGATGCGGGTGTACATTAGGCTCTATACCTTTTTATTTCAGAAGGTTAAAGATTTGTATGAAGATGGAAATTTCATTTGCCATCAAGATTTTGATCACATCCCCAAAGCTGCATCAATGAGGTAGCAATTCACATAGGCAAAATCTTGGCAAATGAAAATGAACTTGAAAAGCGACACCTGACTGGGTGTGACGCATTGCTAATAACACAATCAATAAAATTTCTTGAATGAATTAATCCAAACTTATAAATCTCATCAATTTAGGCTATCATGAATAAACTTGATAAACACTTTTTGTTTGTCTTTGTTACTGGATAATGATTTTAGTGTGAATGTTTTCTTTCCTGAAGAGCCTGATAACAGTTTAAATGAAAGCAGTCTAGATTCTTTATAAAATAGTCTTTTTAAAACAGTTTTTATAAAAAACTAAGGCTCGTATACACTAGCACGGCGATCTTGTAGCACATGACCCCTTGCAGTGGTTCTAATCCACTCATGGGTACACAAACTTCGTTTGTGTTCGTTTAAAAAATGGATACCATGTGGGTCCAGTTTTTTAAAACAGTTCAAGAACCGTTCACAACACTGTACAAATTACTGAATAACCAATTGCGAATGCTTTCATTACATGATCTGCACGATAATGTATACGCACCTCTAGAAGCAAAGCTAGAGAATTCTGAATATTTCTCACAAATATGAAAATTTTAGATTCAATAGGATAGGATTGTCTTCAATTAAAATTCTGATAGCATTGTCGATGTGTTCATTAGCGAAATTGATTTGAATATTTCTTCCACATTCATATCACCTACATCAACAGATTTTGCTATTTTCACTATTTCATTCCTCTAATTTGTACGCCAATTTTCAGAATTAAAACCAAACTGCCAATTTTCAGAATACTACATACCAAATACTATATAATACTATATACCAAACTACAAAATTTTTCCAGTCTCAATTTTCAAAATCTCGTAGTGTGGAACGTAAAGTAAAACCACATAAAGCAAGGGACATCTGTAGCTTTTGATTGCAACAGGGAAAAACTATAATATAATTCATTATTTCTCAAAGTGCATTGCGATTCTTTTTCTGCCAACCTTTGACAGGGATAATGTGGAAATATTGATATTTTTGTCTCTATTTATACTTTGGAGTTCTTTTGTAAGGGAAAATATCTATTCAACTATTCCAGGGAGTTGCACATGACTTAAGTTTCAGGACCACTGGTATAATCCTTTTCCAGCGATGTGTTGGCAAGAAAAATATCCAAAGCACGACAAGAAGTTATTGAGAATGAAATGCAGTCATGGTTTTAAACGTTTTTATCGCTACAGAAAAAAATCTCAACACATCGCTACGGCTATAAAGGGATAATACAAATACAATGCCACAACAGGCAAAATACCCGAGATGGCTGAGAAAATGATACCCATTACGAATATGGATGTCATATATTTCAAAAACACTGCAACCCAATTAAAAATTCAATTACAAACAATATATACACATGATGAAATATTGTATACAATGCCCATAAAGAATACTTATGGTTGTCTAATTCTAAGTACGAATAGCTTCTCGATTTACTCCATGTTTATTGTATTTCTTTTTAAACGCGTCAATTGTGTTAGAATTTACTACCTCCAGGAGCAAGCTATTCCATTTATTAACAACCTATTAGAGAAGATACTACGGCCGTTAAAAAAAAAGAAGATTAACAGCTGTAGTATATATTCCTATTTTTTGGCACTTTCCTTCCTGGTTGGCTATTTTCTTGCCAACAGCATAAAAGGGGCGGCGCTTGATAATGCTACTTCTCGATAAAATGATAACTCTTCTACAATGGTATTTTTTTTCTTAGTCCATAGAGTACCGTCATTATGCCAAGGTTTAGCTGTATATATTTTACGCGTACCACACATGCCTCAAAAATGACATAAGAGGCCCAAAATTTAATATTTTTCTGAGGCCCGAAACTTACACATGAATGAGCGCCAGGGTCTCTGCCACCGGACTTATCCCGTTGCCAAGATCTCTTCCAGCCCAGCTTCGTGGCAGAGTCTGGAACAAAGTGAGTGTACCTAACAGTCTGAGAGTGTAACTAGTGTTGTGTCTGATATTTCAGTGCTGCCATCTATACTTCAAATTGTGAGTGAAGTGTAATGATTGAATATTTGTAACGTTGTAGGCCTGTTGCTCTCTGTGGCGAGACTTTTTAACGGGGAGATCGGCTCACATTTGCGCCTTGAAGTTGGGAACCACAGAAAACCAACTTCAGCCGACCACCACTGTGGCGCCGGTGGGGTTCGAACCCGGATCCCCTCGATGCGAGTCCGTCACTATGACCACTCGACCACCACAGCGGCCCGAAACTTACACGGAATAGAAACCTGCACTATATAGGTACATATCTACATTCACATATACAAATCATACAATTACGAAACTATCCCACGGGCCAGAAAAAAATTCTTGAACTGGCTAGAAATTTGTTTTATATGATCAACATGAATTCAAATACAGAGAAACATCGCTCACCAATACATATAAGGGGGATGAAAAAAATAGAGCAAAATACACTGAATTCGGGAGAGAATTCAGAGACACAGAGATCCAATTAAAATTTCCCGCTACATAATAAAGATTTCTCCAGCGCATTGCAATATTTCTCAAACAAAACACGAATCTCTCGATAGTAAACACTGATACAGTGGAAATGGAGGAAAAGGTCATTTAAATGGGCAGGGCCATCCACCAGGCGTTTTTACTCATTTGCTGACGGCGGATCACGTGGTCATGGATTTACATACGACAGAAACACGTCGAAAATCTTACAATACTTATTCTTGTCTGCGTAAGTTCCTTTTCGGCACAGCAACAGGTTCAACAAGAGACATTGTAATACAACATAACACCAATGATCTCTTTGAAAGCTCGCCATTTGTGAGGAAACCGCTAGACTGTCCGCGGTTGCGGTTAACGTCGTCTGCGATCAATAAACATCTTTCCCCTCCCTCATGAGCAAATGTAAAATACCGAACACGACATTTTGGATCTACGAACACATATACATATTCCGACCATATTTCGTTCAGAGAAAACGGAAATAAAGATATACGGCCGTATTCACCAACACAGTTTAAACTACAATCGCAGGTCAAAAGATCAGCGATCGACACGGATTGGTTAAAATCCTCAATTTAACCAATCCGTTTCGATCTTCAATCCTTTCTACTGCGATTGTAGTTTAAACTGTGTTGGTGAATACGGCCGTAAGTGACTCTTCTGATCACTCCAATGCTCACACACTCTCTAGGTTACTCTTTTGATCATTCCAATACTCACACACTCTCTAGGTTACTCATTTGGTCATGCATTCTCACACATTCTCTAGGTTACTCTTTTGGTCACTCCCATGCCTACACATTCCCCTAAGTCACTTTTTTCGTCACTCACTAACCCAGCCAGTCTTTACGTCACTCTTTTGGTTGCCCACTGACTTAATCACGCGCCCTTTAAGTCACTCTTGGTCATGCGCATGCTCACTTACTCTGTATGTCAATGTTTCCCAACCTTTGTGATGTCATGGACCCCCTGTTGTGAAGGTCAATGTCTTGCGGACCCATTGGAGAGTCAGAAGTTTGATTTTGAAATCACTCTCCGATGAATGAAAAATTTACTTTTTTTTTATAATTTGCAAATCGTAAAAATTGAATAAATTACAATTTAACAGTACAAAAAGTGTCATTAATTGCAATGGCAGTAAATGAAAATTATTCCGCAGACCCCTTAAAAGTATTTAAGAATCCGCACGGGTCCGCTAATCACAGGTTGGTAAACACTGCACTAAGTCACTCCTATGTTGTCTTTTGGTCATTCTCCTTCTAGTAAACTTCTGTGGTCACTCACATGCTTGCACAGGTTCTAAGTCACTCTTTTGGCTTCGCACCGACTTGGTTTCTTGCCCTTGAGGCGGTGGCGGATTAAAGTCGGTCGGGGCCAAGAGCGCAAAAGAAAATATTGGATCCCCTAAATTAGAGAAAAGTGTAAAGTTTGTGTTTTTCGGGGGTCTTTAGAAGTCGGGTCCCTGGGCACGCCAGGTGCACCCGCCGTTAAACCCACCTCTCTGCCTTTAGGTCACTCTTTTATTAAATCGAGTAGAAAAATTTTGAACAATGTGTCAATTCTACTGAGCACATATGTGGACAGGAACCCATAGCGTTGAATGGAGTCTTTATTTTTGAAAGAACCCCCGGCTAAGATTTTTAGAAGGTTCTTTTTTTTTAAAAGAAAATTCATAGTTTTGTTTGGAGAATTGAAATCATACAAGATCAATCATTGGTACCCCATGCATGGTGTTTCAGAATTTTTTTAGTCCCATTAACACGAGTTCCCCTCTCCATGCCCCCCTGCCCTACTTTTTCCTTCCAAACCATCCACAACGCTGGTCCGATCGTTACTAAGGCATTTTATTACCGTTTTTAATCTGAGGAAGTGAGTTGCGTCGGAATTAATTGGTGAACCTACAACATTATGTATGTAACGATATTTATTAGTCTTAGTCGATATTTGTTTTAGTTATTAGTCTTCCAAATAGGCATGTAATGTATACAGGGTGGTCGTAAAACAACTTTGCTGATATACGAGCCTCTAGCTCTCACGTTTACAGTTACCGAAACAAATTTTGAAAAATTAAAAAGGCAACACCACTTTTTGCATTGCAAAGTAATTGGTGCAGTGAAAAACCAAAGAATGGCGTTGGAGCGGTACCTGTAGTACCAGCAAAAATGAGGGCGCAAAACGCAGGCAAAGAAAGATCTCACCAAGGGGTTGGTGCGCTTGACGCTCGTCAGGGACTTCCGCAGATTTGAAGAAATTCTCCGACCGACCGTCTAATTCACCTACCCTTTGGTGAGATGTTTCTTTGTCTTGCACTCACATTTATGATGCTACCGGTACCATTCTAACACTATTCGTTTTTTTTTGATACGTTGATCATTTTGCAATGAATAAAAGTGGGTGCTACCATTCAAATTTTTCGTTCGCCGTAACCATGAGAGCTAAGGTTTCGTTGTTGCTCACATCCGCTAACGCATATCATAGGCGGACTTCGGGGCCGCAACTGGGGGGGGGGGCAGGCGGGTCTTGTGTCCCGGGTGCTGAACGGAAGGGGGCACCGAATGAACCCTTTAACTGCTTCTTCTATGTTACTTGTGGGCGCCAAAATGCGTTCTTGCCCCGGCTGGAAAAGTATCTAGTTGCGGCCCTTTTGGAGATATACTTGGAAGTCTGGGGCATGATGTCAATTCATATATACATCAGATCAGTCGACTGCACCGTGGAGGGGGGGGGGAAATTCCTCCGCCCATGGCGCATACTCTGATACACCTGTATCTCGAATTTCATTCGAATTCGTTCATGTTTGCGGCATCTAGGGGCTCGTATATCGGCAAAAATTATTTTATGACCACCTTGTATGAATGTATACAGTATGTGTTGTGGGTCTAGTGATCGCTGTAGCTGGGGGGGGGGGGGAACTCGAGCTCACCTGCCGCCGGGTGCAAGTCCTCATGTGCCGCCTTTAAAGACGATCCTGATGGGAGGCTGAAAGGGCGTTAGCAAAGAGGAATCTGGGATAAACCTGATTTTTTTATCAGTCCGAAACCGTACAATGGCAGTACGTCTCGTTTTTTGGTTCAGGTTTATTTTTACCGTTTTTAATTATGCCGGATAATTTTTTTTCCACATTAGAGCTCTTATTGATGAGTCATCATATATTCCTTCCTTTTGGGGGTGGAGCTTTTTATCTTAATCTCTTACCTTAAATCTCCAACATGAAGTTGAACCTTGCAAACAATAAAATACCTACTCCAAGGTTTCTAGGTAGAAACTATGGATGTGAGAAAAGGTTCTGATGTTTTAGGCCCTCAACAAGTGTGGTTCAGAATTCTTTCTTTACCTTTATTTGACCGCTGCGCTTGAAAAATTACTGGGTAGAAGCACCAAAATTCCACCGTTACCATTTCTGATAGAGTCCATTCTTGTTTCTGGTATTACTGCCGACAGGGCCTGAGGCAGTAATTGAATTCAAAGTAAAATTCAAGAATTAAAGTGAATTGTTATTGCTCAAAATTTTAAAAATTTCTATGTCTAAATAAAAGCCTAGGCTACCGCCTCTTGCGAACTGAAACCCTGGTGCACCGTACTCCTTGAGCTCTTGCTTAAGTCACCCCGGACGCTGTGACGAGGCTTTTTGAATGGGAAGCCGGATGGCATTTGCAACTCGAAGTTGGAAACCACAGGAAACCAGCTTCATCACATCAGATTGAGTGACATGTTCTGCTCACATGTGAACAGCAAAAAGTTGATCAAACGTTTTTGTTCACGGGGGACTCCCAGCGGTGGTACAATGTGCGGCACCGTTTATGGGAGTTAATTTCAGGTTCGATAGGAAAATGGCTTTCCTTACCAGTGGCTGGGATCGAAGAGGCGAAACTGAAGAAATCCTCCACGGTGATAGTAGACGAACATCTTACCAATCGTGCTCTTCACTGCATAACTTTAAGCGCCCCCCCCCAATTAAATTTAGGTATATGTATAAAACAAAAATAAAAATAAAACCCTCGGTCTATGAACTAGAGCCCAGAGAACCCGCTGAGTTTGGGGACGACGACGTATGTAGATATAGTAGAGGGCCCTAAAACTTTTTGCACACCAGGCCGCAAAATGTATAAGTCTCATCTTGCTGCATGCTCCCACATTATTTTGAATTTCATTGGTTCTATCTGTTCATATAGGAGTTTTCAAAAAAGGAGGCTATGTCTTTGAAATACATGCGATTAAAATCTACTTCATATCATTTAGAAATACTTACTTATAAATTAAATAAATTACTTATGCACAGATGTTACAGTGCGTAAGTAACCTAAAAGAAGATGTTACTGTGGATGCATCAGGAATTTTGTTTCCAGTCAGGTTTCTATTCTACTCCAATGATATATTTTTCTGAAAGGGAAGTTTAACTTAGTTATGACTGGAGATCAAATCTAGGGTAATAACTTGAGCGGAAAGAGACTGGGTTAAATTTAACCATCAGAGAATCTCGGAGAGAAGTTTCCTTCATTTTTATTTTTTCTCCCCGAAAAGTTTTCCTTTTGGAATAACTTCGGGTTTTTTAACTCCGAACTCTTGTGTCCCGTTCCGGTCATGATGCCAAGGAATCCTATAAAAAAGACAGACAGAAAGAGAGAGAGAGAGAGAGAGTCGTCATCATCATCATCATCACTACCACGACTAACTTCTCAGCTGACAACATTGACGATTTAAGACTCTTTTATTTGCTCCAAACTCAAAAAAACAAGAGAGAAAAATGCTCAGAAAACTCATCTTGTGACTCATTCTCGAGTTGGAAAAAAGCGGAGGAGAAAAGTTTTCCTCCACTTCATCTTACGTGCTGTGACTGAATCACGACGTGAAACCACGGCAATGCAATCATTTTGGCTAATTTAGTCTCAAGTCTTGATTTCGAAGTGGAAAAAGGGAGGATAAACAGGATTTCTGTTGACGGATTTGAAATTTCGATTCAGAGTTCATCAAATCAGACAGCGTGACATTGTATGATATTGATGTTGAAGGATAGATACACCCCGCTTCAGGTTTCAGAGATCCCCCTGTTGATGGATGCACCTGGATCAAGCTGCCAACAAATTATCAAGAGACTCAAGCCAGGGGAATAACCCAGTCCCTGGGTTCAACAAAATCCCTGTATTACTTTTGAAGAGCCATCTTTACCAAACCCCCCCCCCCCCTACCAAAAAAAAAAAAAATTAATAATCATAGAGATTCAGTCAAAATCTCGGATAAGAGAGAATCAATCAAAATATCGAATCAGAGAATCAACAAATATATCGAATCAGAAAATCAACAAATATATCGAATCAGAGAATCAACAAATATATCGAATCAGGGAGAATCGACCAAAATATCGAATCAGGGAGAATCGATCAAAATATCGAATCAGGGAGAATCGATCAAAATATCGAATCAGGGAGAATCGATTAAAATCTCGAATCAGAGCAATCAAAATCTCAAGGAAATCAGAGGGAATTAGTCAAAATTATGAATAGAAATTGACGCATGAGAAGCATCTTATATAACAGACCTGATGGACCCCTCAGCCTAATTCGTCTGGAGCAGTTTCCCAACCTTTTGACCCATCGCCCCCTTCTTCAGAAATTTTTTTTTCCCGTCGCACCTCAACGCAATTGAACCGATGTTCCACCCGTAGCTTCTGCCAGCCCCCTGGAACTTTCCGTCTCCCCCAAGGGGGAATCACTGGTTTAGAGAGAAGGGCGGACTCTCATTCTTCATTGCAAAACCAGTTTTTCGTTCAAGGTGACGTCTAAATCTTAAAAAAAAGCAGGATGGGGAACAGCGATTGACTATAGCGATAATTCGGTCACAGCACTTCGCTGAAAGATTGGGGCTTTTTATGGACTCTTTTATGGACTTTTCAAGTCCAGCCTGGGGTTTCACGGGGATTCAAAATCTTCGTTCACAATCTTCCTTTACTTTATATGACAATCAAACTTCGGTAACTTTTGCATGGGTCAAAAATGAATCAAGGAGGAATGAGTGGAAATCAAAGTCACAAAAGAAAATCAATCAAAATCATGAATCAAAGAGAATCAATCAAAATCATGAATCAAAGAGAATCAATCAAAATCATGAATCAAAGAGAATCAATCAAAATCATGAATCAAAGAGAATCAATCAAAATCATGAATCAAAGAGAATCAATCAAAATCATGAATCAAAGAGAATCAATCAAAATCATGAATCAAAGAGAATCAATCAAAATCATGAATCAAAGAGAATCAATAAAAATCAAGATTCGGAGAGTTAAATCACGAATCAAAAATAGGATCAGAAGATGTTTAGAATCAGAATGGACGTGTTTGAAGAGGCATCCTTACCGACCTGATCGACCGCCAATCTTCCTTTACGTTTCATATCAATCAAACCTTGGAAACTTAAGCTTGAATCAAAGAGAATCAATCAATTGAAATAGACCACCGATGAGCACGTGAAACTGGCGAACCAGGTACAAAACGTGTCCTTACTTGAAAGTTGTGTGTGTTATGTCTCTCTGCGACAACTTCCAAACTCAACTGAGCCAGTGTCAATGTGTCATTGTCACAATTGTTGTCTCCATCAGCCACTTAATCTTCTCTCTCTGGTCCTCTCCTCCATCTTTTTTTTTTTTTTCAGGGTCTTTGAACCCATTGCTTCTAGACTCTTACTTCCGTCCGTTTTGGGTAGGTGCCAAAATTCGGTACCAGTAGTAAACTCAGCACAGTAGCGTGTCTAGTTGTAAAGATATGTTTCAGGTCTCTCTCTGGATCCGCACGTGTTTCCAGCCCTGAAGAAAAGTATTCGGTGATTCATATAGGTATTATAGTCGACACTCGTTATAATGTCTCAACGATATAGCGAGCATCACATTATTACGTGACCGGTAGAATAATTCCCAAATTCTTTCCTATAACGACTATCCTATCAAGCACGAATCAAGAAGTAGGAGAAGGGGGCGATCGTCCCTACTAAGAGCGGAATAATGTAGGATAAATTTGTCTATCCCGCAAAATCCGGTACGATCCAATGCACCTGTACAGTGAGTTACTTCTCTAACACATCACCATGGATCCACCTACTTCCCCTCCATTCGCAGCTGAAGATGTTTGAAGTTTGTCGAAGTTGAAGTTATCAGTCTGCTATATTCGCAGCTGAACATGTCTGCCTTCGCTCCATTCGAATCTGAAGATGCCTGCTTTCGCTCCATTCGAATCTGAAGATGCCTATCTCCTCTTCATTCGCAGCTGCAGATATTTGCCTCGGCTTCATTCACAGCTAAAGATGCTTGTCTCCGTTCCAATCACGTCTGAAGATAGCTGCTTTCGCTCAGGCACGGATCCAGTGTGGTGGGGGGGGGGGGATAGGAACGATTATCCCTCTCAAAAGCAGAATAATATGGGAAAATTTGTCGATAACTTATACAACTCGCCCCTCCTGACATCGTCCTGGATCCTCGCTCGCTTGCATCCTATGTTCTGCTTTCGATATAACGTCTATTTTAAACGGAACGATGCTTGTTTTTTGGGTCATAAAAACGAGCGTCGCGTGACTGTACTTTATCGGGGCCTTCGTGATTTTTCCCTTCTTACCATCCGGCCCGGTAAGAAGGGAAAAATCACGAAGGCCCTGACTTTACCCCATCTTAATGAATACAAATGGAATATTTCCATCGCTACCTAGCCTTCACAGGCATCGACCAAATCACAAATCAAGAGAATGAAACGAAAACGCTATCGAAGTGAAGCAATTATTTTTTATATAAAACTATATATATATATATGTATATATATGTATATAGTGCTAAAAAATAACTAGTTTCTCTACTACAAAAAAAAATAATTAAAAACGTCTGGCAATAGGAATTTATCATTTGTGACGCTTTTGCTAAAATATATAATATTTTAAACCATATACAACTGAATTATTAGTTACAAATTCTTCAAAGAGATGTCACTGTCATTAAAGAGAAATATGTCTATATATATATATATATATATATATATGCAGAAATATAACTCTATTTCTCCTCTAAGGTTAGTGTGACCTTTCGTATGAGTCGAAAAGTGAGATCTACGTGGGATCAAATTACGTTTTCCGACGAAGCATACTTTTTTACCTTGACGGCTTGGTGAATAAACAAAATTGACGAATTTAGGGAATTTAAAATACAATCGAAATTCCAATCATTGCTGCAGCGTAAAAATATGTGTATGGGGATGTCGTGTCCAACAAAGAAAAAGCATTGGTCCATTTCTGTTAAGCCAAACACAATTACTGTAGTACAGTGGTTCTTAACGTTCGAAAGCCCGCGGTCCGGCAAATCTCTTTTGTGTGAGTGAAAGGCCCGGTCATATACTTTACATTAACGAGAAATTAATGGGAAAAATGAAACTTCGAATCGCACTCACAGCCCGGTGTAACTAGTGTTAGGACCCGGCGGTTGAGAAACACTGCTGTAGTACGAGGATGATTTTCTAAACGTATATTTCGATGAATGAAAAAATATATATTGTCCGCATAATGCATCAACTACAAGGAACCCGTCGATCTCCCGAATTTGGGAGAAAGCAGCTTGGGGCAGGTTATTTTGTTTGCAGCCTTATGCGTGAATTTTGAATGAAGCAGGCGACAGCCACTGGAAATCTAGGCCGACTCATCATCCACCATTAATGCTCAGTGTGACGCCAATATTATCACTAAAGCCAATTACTATTCTTCATGCTATTTTCTTTAACGATTAGATGTCCCTTTGAGCAGAAAAAACTGGTTTTCCCCCACCCTTGATGAGCCCACTAAGGTACGTAGTCACCTTACTGTCGGTGGAAAGACTTTTTTAAATGGTAGATCAACTCGCATTCTTGCTTCGAAAACCAACTTCAGTCAACCATTACTATGTCGTTAGTGGTATTCGAGCCTGGGTCCTTGTGATTCTAGTCCATCATGATGCTAACGCGACAGCATGGCATCTGTACAAACTGCTGTTCTTATACTGAGTAATTGAATTTTCTGGATGTTATACCGAAACTGATGTTGATGTTCTTATATTGGAATGGAACATTGCGCATCATATTTGCATCTGTAATGCATATGAGAACATTCATGCTGAGACATTGTCACCGGTATCTTCTCCGTGTTAGTATGAGACTAATATACAACAAGGGTAGTGAACAGCTGGCCCGTGAGGTTGTTTTGTGCCCCCCCCCCCGACAAGGTAAAAATACTGTGTATTAAAAAAAATTTGTGACCATTATTTGAATTATTGTTTTTGTGAAAGTTGTGTGCTCTGGCCCCCACATCCCAAAGCGGGGCCCCTTGGTTGGGATCTTTTGCTGAACCCCCCGGTCAGACTTTTCACGGGCCCCTTCTGTAGTTAATTTATAGTGTGAAAAAGCAAAAAATGACGAAAAATGTCCCGGGCCCCAGGGCTGTTCTTACCCAACTTTCCTCCGATTTTCGAATTCAAATATTTCAGCGAATATTTCATTTAGAAGTGGGGATTTTTTTATTTGTTGGCCTCAGGAGAGGCAGGGAAATAACTTTCTGAATGGAAGTTTGATAACAGGGTGCCCGTATGAAAAGTGTAATTTTCTATTTTCTTGTGTGTTCACGAACCCCCCAAATAAATTACAACATTTTAAGAAACCGCATGCCATTTGAAAGCTTGATGTAATTGACAGTTTACTTCTAAAGTCAACGCTTGCAGAAATAGTCCTATGGACAAACTATTTGAAACGCCCCGTGTAAGGTCACGATGTCATCCTAGTCGGTCATGAGTAGGATCTAGATATTGACCGTGCAATATCACTGGTAGCAGTGAACTTAGATATTGACCAAATTGGTAATTGCACCAATGAAACCGAAATCTTGATATAACGATGCTCTGTCGACCAGAAGAAATTTCATTGCAGAGGGATTATCGTTTTATCTCTGGAGAGATAACATCACCATCATGCGCTACCGAATTTATGCCGTTCTTGGCATCTTTTCTGAGTCGGCATTGTCAGTACTACTACTAAACCATACATGCACCTCATCCATAGTAGTCTGTGCAATTTCTAATGAATTGGTGCATGTTGGAATGTGCGTGTCCGTGTTGTGAACCTAACGTCAAGTTCGTTTCTGCGTAACGCTTGTTATGTGTGTGGTGTTTCCATCTGACGTCTATTTTTCGAACTCTGAGTGAGGTGCGATGATTGAAGATTTGCACCGTTGTGTGGGCCTAATGCTCTCTGTGGCGAGACTTTTTAATGGAGAAATAGGCTCGCATTCGCACCTCGAAGTTGGGAACCAGAAAAAACCAACTTCAGCCGGGCACTAATGCGGCGACGGTGGGGTCCGAACCTGGGTTCTCGCGATAGGTGTCCTAGGACCACCGCTCGACCACCACAGTGGCCATTGTTAGTACTAACAGAAAATGCATTGTTAGTACTAACAGAAAATGCATTGTTTTCTGTGCAGTGTCTTGCCCTTGTAAAGAAGTTTATTGCGTTGTACTTTTGTGTTACTACTCAAAGAGCAACTTCATTAACACTTTCGGGGGAACGTTGCGCAAAACACTGATGTTAATAGAGGCCCTCAGAAGACAAAAACTGGTTAGGAATTTATAGAAATATAAGCAATTTTTAGCGAAAAATAACAGACATATCCTCGTAATGATTTCAAATGTATTTAAAAGTATAGTATAGAGGGATTTATCGTAGTGAAGGATATCGTTGTATCGGGAGGAATTTATCATTAGACTATAGGTAATTCCAAACAAGATTTGAAAAACTATCGTGGTAGAGGGATTTATCGTTGCATCGAGTATCGCTGTAGCTTGTCACTCACACTCACACACAATGTATGTGATAAAAAATTATATATATACAGTGCTTGTGTTAAATCCGCTCACTAAACCAGACGATGGTCAAGAGGGGAAGTGATCGCCCCTTTCAAGAGCCGGACAGTATGGAAAAAATTTTGGCTCTCCATAAAAGAACGATCCAAAACAAACTAGTTTTGGATCTTTTTTTGGTACTAAAATAAACTAGACGAACGTACAAAACTAGTCCCGCCCCCGACACATCATCCTGGATCAGCTCCCACCTTAGGCTATCCTAGGTCCACGGAGGGGGGGGGGGAACACACGACAACAAGAACAAAATCACGGTAAAGGCAGGTGTGGCAGCCCAGTATTTTGTTTAGTTACGTGATTTTTGAATTTTCGAATAATAAAAATTCACAAGACATCCCAGTGTGTTACCACATACCCACTCTTCCGAACCAGAGCTTGATAACGATGATAGTGAGAAAACTTAAGGGAAACGTGGGGTGGTAATACCCGCGACAAGGATGGACACTATCACAAGGGGCAAGTGTGCATTTTGGTGCTCCCCCCCCCCCCTCCCAGTCGAGTTTCGAGTGTCCACTTGCCGAAGGCTTGGAGCATCAGAGTCCCCTTTCATTCTCTTAGTTTCTAGCCAGGGAACCTTGGAGTATATATTTGACCTTGGCAAGGTTCAACTCTGTACATTTGGAGATTTGGAATAATTAGAAAATTCAACCCCAAAAGAAAGGGAAAACACGATCCACGATTTTTTGTTCATCATAAAAAAAGAATTAATGTGGAAATATTTGCCATAATTAAGAGCGGCAAAATGACTTTGAACCAAAAAACAGGAATTTTTTTTAACACGGGATGTATGGTCAAATACATTTTGTTTGGCTCACAATAGTGTGCAAATTTTCACGCCTAAAAATGTCGGTTTTTTTTCTGGGTATCCCCAAGGCTAAAGCCCTTCCAGCCTCCAACCAGGGTCGGCTTCAGAAGCGGGGCACGAGAATTTGCACCCGTGCGGCAGGTGAGCTCGCGCCTGTCCTATGTGTAGGACCATCATTTTCTCCGTTAACGCAAAAAAAAAAAGAAAAAAAGAAGCAATCAGCATTCATCAGTAATAGCGAAACTGACGGTATCCTAGCAAATAAGTCATGTTTCTCATCACCAACATAAAAATGAGACACACACAGAGAGAGAAAGAGAGAGGGAGAAGTAGAGGAGAGAGATGGAGAAAACTATTCAAGAAAGAAGAAGACGCGATCGGCCGCCCTTAAAAGGCCAGGGGCGTTAACTTCGTGGTTTTTAGGCTCAAAACAGAAACATGAGCACATTCACAGAGAACGAAAAAGCGGGGGAGGTGTCGCTCAAAAAGAAGCTTCAAAGAAAAAAAAGAAGAGAAAACGTCTTCAACAAGAAGACAGCCGTAAAGGAACACTGAGAAAGTGCAAAGAAAACATTACTTGGCGTGGGTGGAGGGTTTTCTTCTCATCATCATCTCGTCTTCCTCATCTTCTTCCAAGTTATTCATCTTCTTGGCTCGGTTTGGTCCATTTTGGCAACAACCGTGTACCTTTGTTGTTTTTTTTTTCTTCTATTCCAAAGAGATTCCATCCAATTTTTTTCCCCCAGTGGAAAATTCTTTTTCATCTGCATCTTGGGAATCTTTGCAGACGTTCTCACTCGGTCCAGGTAGAAACGACGGTGTATCATTCAGGCGCGAGGATACACATACGCCAACGTCCAGTCCACCCTCTTTCTGTTGTCGACTCTTGTCTTTCTCTGTGGTCCGTATAATTCCCCCCTTCAAAAGTGTCGCGGTTCTACTGCTGCTGATACTTCTACAACCAAAATCTTATTTTGTGTCTTCAATTTTTTGAGAGGATTTGATTAGAAGAATACAAGATGTCTTCGGTGAAGACTTCGAAATTCGTTTATCGATCAACTGCTGGTGGAGCCGGTGAGCTGAACATGGAATATGGGACGGATATCGGAGCACTTACTCGGCTCGAGGTACGTCTGTCTCTTTAGATTCATTCTACAGTAGAGTCTCGGTAATTCGAGGTGAACGGGACCGAGACCACCTCGGATTACTGAAAGCTCGGATTATACGAAAAGTAACAGAAAATGACATTTTAAATGTATGTGTGTGGGAGGGAGGAGGTTACCTACTCTTACCTATTTCGCCCTTAATAAAATGGCTTAATTCACTGCCAAGACCCATGGCCTCTTTATAAAAGAGGCTGACAGGAACTCGAGCCCTGAAGGCTTGATATGAATGTTACTTTCTTCCCTTTTCTCCAGATTATAAATTTACTACAATTTTTGCTTGGAGTCCACCGAAGACCCCAGTCTAGAGATCAAGAACTCCCCCCCCCCCATCCTTTCAGTCAAGATCCACCTCAAACTCAAATTATGTGCATTCGTCGAAAAACTGGCACAATGTTAAACAAAAATCGTTCTTGGCGAAAAACAGAGATGTTAAAAGGGAATTCCGAAAAATTCCACCACACCTCGGATAATCCAGAACCTTGAAGGTTCGAGACTCTACTGTAATCACGTTGCCTGTTATTGATGAAATGTCCCGCACGCGTGTCAAGAACTGTCGAATTTCTTCTCGGCCTTGAAGCAAATTTAAAATGAATCCGAACGATTGTCTCAGATTTGGACCATGGTGTCCAAAGATTGCCGATTCATTTGATAGGGCATAATTGTAATGAATATTACAATTTAAGAAGAATCATTTCCCTCAAAATCATTTCAGTGTTCGAAGTACGTTATTGTGGAACTCAGTAGCGTACGCAGTATTTTCTCAACTGGAGGAGGGGGGGGGGGGTTCATTTTTTTTCCATCCCATGAGGGGGGGGGGATAGTGGTTTGTTTTTTATCGTAAAAATACATCATAATCTCGTCTGTTTACAGATGTTGCGAGTTCGATACTCTGTTCGTCCTTGTAAAACATAAACTTTCCTTACACAGGAGTACAACGGAAACGGCGGCATGACCATGGAAAAAGACTGCTGCCGCGAATGTCCCACACCTGGAGGGGGGGGGGGAGTTAGTGAACCAACCTCTCGGTGAATATAAAAAAGGCTGCCGTTCAGAATCGGCAATAAACTGCAGGTCCCGGTCTAATTTGTCCTCGTGTGCAGAAAATGACCGTGGTGCGACAAAAATGATCAATGATATAAAAACAGTCTGGCACTATGTCATTGTTTGAAACGATGCACATTTAGTCACTGTCTGACATTATATGCATACGGGCTCTTAAGGGCATTATTGTCCTCCGGGCAAGCAAAGTGGTTTTTCTGAAGTCCCTGCCTGGGTAAGTTGAAGATGCCTGCTGTAAGGACATGAAGAGGTAATAGTTTTTGTTGGTACGCATGTATATTTTATTCCGAAATAAAGGGGTAAAGTAGATAATGTTGCAGTCGGAATATGGGTATATGGTGTATTTTAGCATCGCCAAAATGGGGTCATACTTCATTTTACATGACGTCTTGAGTAAACAATCATTGTGACATTTTGGTAAGTCAGAGAAACCCTTCATTTATCTTAATTCACAGACCACAGAATAGTTGTAACTGTGATCAATCTGGGCCTGATTTGTGAGTGTTGCAAGTGAGGCATTAGCACAGGATTCCCCCATAATTTGGAGACCCTCCAAAATTTGAACAATATACATTCGCTGACTAATCAAACATGTTTTCAAATCTTGTCACTAAAGAGAAGCGTTTTTGAACGATATTCGGGGGGGGGGGGGGAGGAAGTTTACTCATGTCAGTTTCGCACAAAGCTACCTAGAGTCATATTCGCATTCATGGGCACGTCTCTTTGATATTGTAAACTTACAATAAAATATATTGTCGAGAGGACTGCGTGAATGCGAGCTGATCTCTCCGTAAAAAGCCTCGCCATAGAGAGCAACAGGCCTACAACGGTACAATTATTCAATCATTGCACTTCACTCATAGTTAGGAAAAACCAATGGCAGATGGCAGCGCTACATATAACAAACATTAAAAAGAAACAGAAACAAACTTTACGATGGGTTCACAATACGTAAAAGCACATTACGGCATGTACCAATTCGTAAAAAATTCCGTAGAGGAATGTGTACGAGGTGCATGTACGGTTAAGTAGTAGTCGTTGAGTGGTTAGCCGCTGTGCGGTCGTGTGAGCATCATGCTGGACTCTCATCGCGAGGATCCAGGTTTGAACCTAATTGACGCACCGCGGCGGTGTTCTGAAGTTGGTTTTCTGGTTGGTTCCACCTTCAAGGCGAGAATGCAGGCTAGTCTCCCATTTGAAAAAGTCTCTCCGCAAAGACCTTAAACACGATACTTACATAGCAAGAACATTCATGCACGTTTCCATATTTACTTCAAAATATGGAACACAGGTGGCAGCACTAGCAAGAACACGGGGAAAAAATCAAAACTCTAACAACATAAATATGTTAGGACCACACATATGTATCACACAACACGTACCGTCATTGGTTTGAAATTCCTCATAGGAATTCCTTAGGTGCGAGGTGGTTTTTCGATTAAGTAGTAGTAGTCGGGTGGTTCGGGAGCTAACCTCTAAACGGTTCGAACCCCGATCCGAATATGGATGCCTTCTAACACTAACAAATTCCCTGACCAGATCATACAGATCTCTTGGGAACATGTGAGGATTATGTAATTATTAAAAATAAAAACCGTACAGTTTTTCAGACTCTTGTGCTTACAATACCCATAGAAACAAGACTGTGTAGGAGCAGCACCTTCTAGTCATAGATCTCTAGGAGATGCTGGTAGGAGGGACGTAAATAATCTATTGGAATGGGAATGAACATTTTGCACCTACAGTACAGAACCTGGTGAAATTTTTGAGCACGCGGCAAGTAACGCGGGCGACAACCGCCGCCATTGAATCAGACGACTAGGGGCATCTGACCTCGTCAGCTGAATCGAATCGACCGTAAGGCCGTGCACATAGTGAGGTGAGGTGACCAAGAGGTACGGGAGTGCATAATAGAGAATAGCGACGAAAATAATACTGTATCGTTTTATTTTATACCACACATACTCGAGAAGCGAGACAAAGAAGGGAAAAAAGGCCACTCAACGAGGGGCGTGACTTGAACAATCCCGTTGGTTTTTTACCTTGATCTGTTGATTTTCGCTATCAGCTGATTGGCCTGGTTCTCCGCCTTTTTTTTCCTTTCCCTCTTCTGTGGAGGGATCATCATCATCATCATCACATCCTTATATTTCAGAACCCCCTCCGGTCATACTTGTGTTTCGAATAAATGAATAATAATAAATTAATCGATTACTGCATCACACCCCCATTAATGGCAATTATGAAAAATGTACTTCCATGTTCACGCGTGAAAAAACCGGAACAAGTGGCTGGGGGAAGGGGGGGGGGAGAAATAAGCAATTTCATTGCGCATGCGCAGACACGACAAGACACGTAAAATCCCAATTCGGCCGGCTGTGTCAATGGTCAGTTTACTCTTGCGAAAGATCGTTTCTAGTGGACAACATTCTCCTACTTTCTGTGAAATGGGATTAGCCTAGCGCAGTGTTTTCCAAAGTTGCCAATATCGCCAACTTTGAAAACCGTTGGTCTAGCGAATGCAGAAAAGTGCGCATGATTTGTTTATCGCTTCAAGTCACTTCCAATGGACGACTAGCCTTAAGCGTTTGGAGTAACGCAATGAGAAGGATCAAGGCAAATTAAGACGAAACAAACAAACAGTGTATAGTAACATTATAGTGACGGACTCGCGATGCGAGGATCCGGGTTCGAACCCCACGGTGGTGGTCGGCTGAAGTTGGTTTTCTGTGGTTCCCAACTTCAAGGCGCAAATGCGAGCCGATCTCCCCGTTAAAAAGTCTCGCCTCAGACAGCAACAGTCCTACAACGATAAATCATTCAATCATAACACTTCACTCATAGTTAGAAAAACTAGTGACAGATGGCAGCACTACACATAACAAGCATTACAGAGAAACAACAAAACTTCACGTCAGGTTTCACTACACGTACACGCACATTCCCGCATGTACCGATTCGTTGGGGGGTGTGGGCGGGACACATGTGTGGTGTAGTAGTAGTAGTAGGTAGGGCCTCCAAAAAATGGCTCGGGGATCCATGATGTTCTTAAGTCAGCCACCTCGTTGGGCAATTTGCCTGTTGTGGCGTTGTATTTGTATTTGTATAAATTTCAACGTGTTTTGATACAACATGGGTGTCGCTTTAGAGTATATACTCTATTTCATCTGAATACTACATCTCGTAGTTGCAACTAGTATAAATAGTCCTCTGAAGAATTCA
This sequence comes from Pholcus phalangioides, assembly GCF_987345545.1. NCBI lineage: Eukaryota > Metazoa > Arthropoda > Arachnida > Araneae > Pholcidae > Pholcus > Pholcus phalangioides. The sequence continues at coordinate 8,158,234 of NW_028301628.1, read as the reverse complement.
AACGAATTGTTGTATAGTGGTAATTTGAATTTATGGTTTACTTGCCAGCACTGTGAAGCGATGTCTATCCCAGGAGTAAACCCCAATCACCACACGGGGTATTATATACAGGGTGAATAGGCAGCACCCCCTGAGAAAAAAAGACTCCTCCTCTCCCTTCTTTATAAGTGAGTGTTTGTATAGGTAACAGCACGCACAGCAACCGTTGATCCTAGAGGCGTACTTCCAATTAGAAAAAGTATCCAAATATCGTGTAGTACTCAGATACGTCATTCATATTGCAAGGGGGTCGTACAGTTATTAAAACAGAAAAAATTTTCATACGGACACCCTGTGCCCAAAAACCCAATTAGAAAGTTGTTGCCCCCCCCCCCTCTCTCCTGATGCCAAAAAAGCGTGTTTTTAAGAGCAATATTCGCTGAGATATTCGAATTCGAAAAACGGAGGAAAGGTGGGTGGGGGACATATTAAATGATTGTAAATCCTTTTACCAGGTATATTATTTACCAGTATTAATTTATATTTAGTAACTGTAACTACCAGTATTCATCTCTTGTGAGGGTGTGTTCACGCTTTCGTGAATACTCGTATATATTGATCAGGGGCGTAACTAGAGAGGCGGCAGAGAGAGCAACTGCCCCGGGGGACCAAATTCAGGGGGGGGGGCAATTTTAGGTGGGAACAAAGAACACCGTCATAAATTTATGGAATTTCAATGTTGTGGGGGCGGCAAAAACCTTAGTTACAGCCCTGATATTGACGGATACAATTCGTTGTGCCTGCCAAGGCATTGAAGAAAAAATGGCTATTTAGACATCTTGACGATGATCTCATTCCCATAAAGATAGTATTTTCTTTCACAACTCAAAAAACTATAACAAAGCGTGTTATATTGGCGAATGAAATGCTATAACGCGTCTAGCACGAGAAGGGATTTGGCCATGACTTTTCCTAAAAAGAAAACTGTGAGGTTTTAACAATTAAAGTGAGACACAGGAAACTTTTCCGCCATCATTAATCATTAAGTACAGAGTGTCCCAGAACTTCGCAAATAATTTTGAAATTCGTGAAAATGGAAGGAATTGGTATATTTGAAATCGGTTTGCGAAAAAGTTAATCTCACGAAAGAGGAATTTTAATCACACACAAAAAGTTCGATATTTTATCGATAGAGGGCGCTGCACGCCATTCCACAGGAGTTACTTCCATGTTCAAAACGTTCGTAAAACTTCAATCGGCGATTCGTGGGTGAGGTAAGACACAACTTCATCAAAATTTCTCTATCCATCAATGGCCAGCATCACAAAAGAAAACACCTTACATAAGCCTTACATTTCCAGTAACAGGAAAATTCAGAAATGAGCTGTTAATGGTATACCCTGCATTTTATAGGAATCTGATTTACATATTCCCAGTGACTTGCTTTCGTGCAGCAACCTCTATCGACAAAAAAATTTAACTAATTTCTTCTTCTGTACCAAAAATAATCCCCTTTCGAGAGAATAACTTCTTTTATGCAAACCGCATTCAAACGTACCGCTTCCTTCAATTTTTATGAATTTCCAAACAACTTACGAATTCGTGTACGAAACAACTTTACGAACAAAAAAAACAAATACTTAGAGGTATCACAAGAGATATTTCTTTCTTTTCTCTATGTCTCAATGTTATTATTTCAACTAATGATCCCTTCAACGCACGAGACGCCTTTCTTGAAGGAGTATTTGAAGTGACAGTTCAGAGATGTCACTTGTCAGCTTAGAAGTGGAATAAATATTACAAGCTCTTCTGTAAAAATACCAGGAAGATAGAACTCAAGAAATAACAAGAAAACCCTAAAAAAAAAATGTACCAAGAAAAATAGGATCTTGCTTGAACCTTTCCCACGTCCTCCCTCAACTCAAGGCTCTTAAAAGCATCCAAATGTTACAAAAAGACACGTCATTCGCGGAATCAACCAATGAGAGAAGCAGGGAAGTGAACATTTTTTTGAGAGAAATGGCAGTTAATTTTGGCATCAGGCAGCCAGTCGGATGCCAAAGTATATATATTCAATCCTTCACACCACGAATATTTGTTATTTATACGTATGCATGTGATACACACACCCTCACTTTTTTTGGGCTCTAGATATTCTTTACAACTGGTGTTTTACGGCTCGTCTGATGGTGTACAGTTACGATGATTATGTGGCTGTGAACATTTTCTATATAGCACGCGAATATTATAAATTTTGAGGGTTTCAGAGGTGTTTTATTGAATTAAAGGGGTTGATCAAATTGAAAGGTTAAGAAGAGGAGAAATGCGTGGATCAATTATAAGTAACTGACCTAGAAATAAAGGATGGCAGTATCGCGTTTCCAGTGGTGTATATGGTTGCCAGAGCCGCCCTAGGGTTGTGCGACAGGTGCCGTCGCAACGGGCCCAGCACCTACAGTAATAATAATTTCTTTCATAAATTCTGTATAGAATTCTGCATATTCATCAAAAAAGAAATAATTCTGGAAATTTCTTAATTTTCATAATTTTTAGAATTCTGAATTTTCACCAGTTTCTGGAATTATTTCATTTATTCTGAATTTTTGTTGATTTCTGGAATTATTTCTTTCATTTATTCTGAATTTTCGACAATTCTAAAGGTATTTCTCCCATTTATTCTGAATTTTCTTCAATTTCTGAAATAATTTCTTTCATTTATTCTGAGTTTTCGACAATTCTAAAGGTATTTCTCCCATTTATTCTGAATTTTCGACAATTCTAAAGGTATTTCTGCCATTTATTCTGAATTTTCTTCAATTTCTGAAATAATTTCTTTCATTTATTCTGAGTTTTCGACAATTCTAAAGGTATTTCTCCCATTTATTCTGAATTTTGTTCACTTTCTGAAATTATTTCTTTTATTTATTCTGAATTTCGCTAGACGCTGGAATTATTTCTTGCATGTATTTTGAATTTTCTTGATTTAAATTTTCTGAATTTTCGATTCCCCTCTCCACAAAATATATTAAATTCGGTGTAAGGGGTTAACAGGCACTTCATTGTTGCAACATCCCTTTACGTACAGGGCCTTCAATATTTCAGACACTGTGGGCGAAATTGAACATTTCCACGAATCCCGCGGGCCGCCAAGTCACACCGAGGTATTCTTTTCGGTTATCCAACAGAGTTCCTCAGATTTATTAACACTTTTGTTAACTCTGAATTTATTTCTTTCATTAAATTTGAATTTTTAACTTCCTCCCATTAATTAATTCATTTAATGAATTATTTCTTTTATTAAAACTGTCCCGATATAGTTCTAAAACTATTTTTTCATTAATTATTTTTTTTCAATAACTCTGAAATTATTTTTTTTCAATAACTCTGAAATTATTTTTTTTCAATAACTCTGAAATTATTTCTTTCATTAGAAGTTTTTCAGCATTTCTGTAAATCCTGCAATTACATATACTTTTTGCGCCATTTGGGCACTAATGCTCACTACTGGAAAAATTTTTAAGACCCCCCCCCCCAATTTTTTTATCTGATATACAGGGTGTCCCGTAAGTTCTAACGAGGTCTTTATCTCATCAACCGTTTGCCGTAGAAGTATGGTTTCAATTTGAAAAATACTTAAAATGCGCTCAAAAACTATCCTGTACTAATTTTGAGAATAAAAATACGTCGTGTCACAAAAAAAAACAAAAAAAAAAACTAAACTTTTATACAATCCCCCTGCTCTCTATCTTTCAATTAGAAACATGTTGCCCTGTCTCTCCTGAGGACAACAACAACAACAACAAAATTCCACATTCCTAAATTCAATATTTACTGAGATATTTGAATTCAAAAATCTGATAAAAGTTGGGGGGGGGGAAACCCAACACAAATAGGGGAAGGAAGCGTTGTTTGTAAGTTTTTGCGTCTCAAAAGTGGTACAGGGTAATTTTCGAAAGAATTCGAGCATTTTTGAAATTCGAACGGTTGATCAGATTAAGGCAGCATTAGCACTTACAGGACACCCTGTATAATAAACACTTTTCATAGCCAACTATGTGCTTTCAATGATGTACACCTGTGTGGTTGCATTACACCCATATCAGAATTATAATTTGTTATAAACCGGACTTTCATTAAAACGGAAAACCTTCAGCCCCCTATTAGTCCGTTATAATGAGGTTCTACTGTAGCTTAAAAAAAAAAATCGGAAGACGATTGAATGAATTTGAAAGAAAACGAACTCCCCCCCCCCCCCCTTACACTTCCATCAATACTGTGCATCTGATACATTACCAGGGCTGTCTTAACCCTTAAATGCATGAATTTTTTTCGATCTGATAATTCTTTTTAGTTAATGACACGGATAGGAAGCCGGAAAAATCATTTAAAACGATCTATTTCGAATTTTACTGCTTATACAGGGTACTTATAAAACGTGCAAAGCCTCAAAAATCGCACTTAAAATAAATGTATTGAAGTAATATTACATTCCAAATATATACATATTTAACTACCTTCTTTTTGATTCAAAACTATAGTAAGGGGAAAAAAATTCAGGTCGCAAACTTCAATGTAAAATGAAAAGGAATACACAAACAAAATATTTTAACAAATAAGCGAAAGCTCAGCCACACGCGCTCTGCAACAAAGAGTCGTTGTCGTTAATTGGTTCATCTACCAGAAAATTCAAAGTATAAAATGGGAAGAAAATGACCTCACACACCTATAGTGCAAAGGTAATTCTGAATTTTAATCTTCAAACTGGCTGCAGTAATGAACTGTTTGAAGGTTCCTTTGTACATGAGCAAACCTATGAGTTTAAGGGTTGACACGTAGAGAAGACCTTAAACACTTTTTGGGAGGGGGGGGGGGCTTTATTTGCAATTCTCAGGATGGGGGGGGGGGGCAGTAAGCATCGAAAAAGGCATAAACAATTACCCAATTTTTTAGAGATGATTGGAAGCCCTCTTAATAAAGTAAATAATTTCAGAATAATTGAAAGCAATTAATCTTATCATAATTGAAAAAAATTAATCTCATCATAATTGAAAAAAAATTAATCTCATCATAATTGAAAAACAATTAATCTCATCATAATTGAAAAAAAATTAATCTCATCATAATTGAAAAAAAATTAATCTCATCATAATTGAAAAACAATTAATCTCATCATAATTATTGAAAGAAATTAATCTCATAATAATTGAAAAACAATTAATCTCATCATAATTGAAGAAAAATGAATCTCATCATAATTATTGAAAGAAATTAATCTCATAATAATTATTGAAAGAAATTAATCTCATCATAATTGAAAAAAAATTAATCTCATCATAATTGAAAAAAAAATTAATCTCATCATAATTATTGAAAGAAATTAATCTCATAATAATTATTGAAAGAAATTAATCTCATCATAATTATTGAAAGAAATTAATCTCATAATAATTATTAAAAGAAATTAATCTCATAATAATTATTGAAATAAATTAATCTCATCATAATTATTGAAAGAAATTAATCTCATCATAATTATTGAAAGAAATTAATCTCATCATAATTGAAAAAAAATTAATCTCAGAATAATTGAAAAAATAATTTCAGAATTATAAAGAAAGAAATAATTTCAGAATTATAATGGAAGAAATAATTTCAGAATTATAATGGAAGAAATAATTTCAGAATTAGTGAAAGAAATAATTTCAGAACAATTGAAAGAAATAAATTCATAGTAATTGATAAATATAGGCTAATTTAAAAAAAAAAAAAGAAAAACAATTTTTGAAAATATTGAAAGAAATAATTTTAGAATTAGTTAAATTGAGAAGCCATTTCAGAATAATTTCGAGAAAAACTGTAAGAAATAATCAATAAAAAAAGAATTTTAAATTTGGTGAAAGGGGAATTCATTTTCAGAATTTATAATTTGGTGGCTCGAAAGCTTCGGGAAAAGTTGTAATGTGGCCCCGCAATTAGTGAAAAACTGAAGACTACTTGTGTAATACGCCACACTTGGCTTTTGCAGATTGTGCCGAGTATTTTTTTAAAGTTCTCGTCGCCTTTTTTATTTAATCGCACATTTCGAGTTATAAATTTCAGGATCTCCCCTATGATTTCAACGTTCTATTTTACTGCTATCATATAAGCGTTGCTGTTGTGAATTTCCAATAGAAGTTGGCTGAAAGCCGAGTCTGGAAGCCTTTGGGCGTGGATCAAAAATGCTTCCCCCTATGTTCGAAAAATTTCCAGCAGTAACAGCTGTTGTTTGCCTCTCATCGACGAGGAAATGAACAAAAAATGCGGCTCTCTAGAGCCCATAAAATATGTCTCGACTTGTTAAAAGCAGGGGACGCACGTGTTCAACGTTGAGAGAAAGGAATAACTATCCAGCCTTAGCATACGTATGCAAAAGTTCTTTTCTGACAAAAATAGGCCATAAAATATTCGTTCATTGAGATATACCAAAGAAAGAGGTACAGGCAAATCGGCAATTTTTGGCATCGTCAAACATCACTCATTCCGAATGATTTGAATTCGTATGGATTCGTATACCGGCTGGCGTCACCTTATAAACGTATTCTTCAGGCGAATGACTCTTATTTATCGTTAATGTGCTTATCTGGGGGGGGGGGGGGGGGGGGAGGTCGTCTTCAACACATAGCTCAAATGTGGCCCTCGGAGTATCCTACGGTGGCCCCGCCGATCAGTTTTATTAAACTGTAAAAAAACATTGAAATACGATTAAATAGGAAAAAACGATAAAGCTCGTATATCGCTACCATTAACGCTGGGTGTCTGATATATTACCAGGGTCGTCCTAACAAGTTGGCGTGGCCCCAGAAAGTGTTTGAGGACCCCCCTCAATTGCATTATTTAATGAAGGGAAAATTGGCAGCCAAAAAAGCATACTCAATTATACAATTCCGCAGAAATTATTGAAAGCCACTAAATGAAATAAATCGTTTCAGAATTTTCAAAAGAATTAATTTCAGAATTTTTGAAATGAATAATTTCAGAATTTTTGAAGCAAATAATTTCACAATCTTTGAAATAAATAATTTCAAATCAACATTTGATAATTAATTAATGAAATTTTAGAATATGCTATGAACTGAAATGCGTATCAATTGTTTTCTTCCAGGATAAAGTGCGACTTTTGCAAGAAGATCTGGAGTCTGAGAGAGAACTTAGGCAAAGGGTATGTGCATGGAGAAACAGCTTATTTTGTTGAAAATTTGTTTTCTATTCTAAGTGATATTGGGAATGATTTTATGAGTATCATGGCTTCTAATTTTGCAGTGATATCCTCTGCTAACGAAGACTTTTTTGTGATTTTTATGCCTCGGCTAACGAATATAGATTCGGCTGACGGACATTTTCTTGACGTGCTAACATAAAATAGCCGCGTCGTGAGCTGAATTTTAGCGCCAATCGTCATCAGCATTACTTATTTCTGCTTCTTTATCAGAGAAGAGTGACTCATTTCTGCCCATGGAATGTCCATCGAGTGAACATTTCCATGGGCTAACACGTTTGTACCATTTGGTGACTCCGTCGAGCCTCCAGGCGGTATGCACGATTGGCTGGCTCTCACAGCTCAACACCAAGCACCAACACATTGACATCAGCATTACTGTCACTCGATGTCCACCTCGGAATCTTTTCCCACATGTACCTCCACTCTACTTTCTGAAATTTTTTAAATCATTTCCTGTAACATGAAAGACTCAACTTATAGAAAATTTATTGGGAAAAAAAAAGGGAGGGAGTGCCTATGTTTTCATAGCACTTATCTTTTCCATCTGCTTGTTTCAGACACAGAAATGAGCCTTACCAAATCACAAATGGATGAAGGCACCTACGAACTCGACTGGGTTGTGTCAACACCAGCTTTAGTTGGTTGTGGACATTTAGAGAGATATTAAAAGATCTTCAATATCTCATCTCTCCCTAATTCTCAATTATACAATTTTGAAGCTGTTCATTTTATCCTTCGGCTAGTTTTTGTCTTTTCTACAATGCTTTTTAGTGTTTTTTGAAACTTATTTCAAATTTTGAGCAGTGCCTGTAAAAAAATTGACCGATTTTCTATAGAAACCTATGGGGAATAACGTTTTTATGAGATTTCGGTATTAATTATGTGTTCATTAGCAGAGTATCACTATATTTTATTTATAGCTCCTGAACGTTGATATTAGGTATTGGATCATGTTTGATGTGAGCTGTTGCGTATAAACTGGTTATCACTTGCAAGAAGAAAAATATGTCCAGTGCCCACACAAGGCCCGTTTACACGGGAAATGGAAAAAGCTTGTTTAAAACCGGGTCCAAGGATTTTTGCTAAAACCTATTTAAATGGACCGGCATTTCAAACCCACTTTACTGAAATCGTCGGAAATTCGCGCGCAAAGAATTATTGGAAAGGAGGTTACAACCCTCAAAGATCCGCAAGAAAAGGGGGCAAAGCCTGTTCCCGCATTTTTCCCTACGAAGGAGGAAAAAAAGTCGTCAAAGGGGTGCCAGGACTTTCAATGCTACTACAATATTGTGCATGTAAACGGGCAACAGTTACTAATACTAAATCTCTGGAGAATTTCTAATCAATTGGCGGTATGTGTTCAGTGTGCATATGCCTGGTACCCGACGTATTCAAATGACGCCAGAGTGCTGAGTTCAAATTGGAGAAAAGTTCGGAAAGGACATCAGGGAATATGAGGGAAAGGGGCGTTGTGTGTGTATGTCCGTCAGTTTTCGCTGTTCTTTCATAACTTTTTGAATTCAAATATCTTGGCGAATATTGCACTTAGAAACATTGAATTTTTTCTGTTGACCTCAGGAGAGATACAGGGCAACAACTTTCTAATTGGATGTTAGGGGACAAGTAGACCGTATAAAAATGAAGATTTTTTTATTTTGTGACACATTGTATTTCCACTCTCACAATCGGTACAATGTAATTTTTTAACGCCTTCTGAGCATTTTTTTAACCCGGAATCTTACCTCCATGCCGGACGGTTGATGAGAGAAAGGCACCGCATTAGCACTTATATGACACCCCAGTATATATGTGTGTTGTGGGTGTGGTGTTCACTGTGGAGAGACTTCTTGACTGGGAAGTCGACTCGAAGTTGAACCAACTTCAGCCGCTCGGATTAATCCGTGTGAAGGTGCTGGTGCACCGCACCCTTTTGCGCCCTCGATTACGCAGGCAGCTCTGGACATTTGTGTGTTTTCACACACATGTTTTCGTCATCAGAAAATCTAAGTCTCACAGAATTGGAACGTTCTTTAAATGAAATTACCCCTTTCAAACATGTTTAATTCAATCCAGATTCATTCCTCGAGCGATTAAGATGCCCCCTCTTTGAGCAATGTTTGGCACAATCAGAATGTACGGGATTGACGCAGACACGACGTCGAGATAATTAAGAAGTCAATGTTATGTTTACGTTCAACCCCTTTCAGACATGTGTGATTCGATCGTAATGCACCGAATTCATTCCTAGAGTAAGCAATTAAGGCCAGAAAAAATGTGAATTTCTCTCTGACGATTATTATCAGTACCTTTCATTCATTGAGAAAAAAAAGGTGAAAAACGAGTAGTAATATTACTTTTTTTTTAGGAATTAGAAACACCGCCGTCATTCCTAGTGACTAATGACACAATTAATCATGGTTGGTGAAGAAACAGTGAAAAAAAAACTGCGAGAATTAGAATAAAAATAAATAACTGTGTTTCAAAGTTGAAGAAAAAGGAAAGACGGAGGAAAGGAGGAAAAAAAAATGAAGATGGAAGTTTCCAGAAATATCTTTGAAGTAAGAAAGAAAGTTATTTGCCGCCCTCGTTTGGCTCGAGCAATGCGAGTTACATGGCATGACCAAACTAGGATGAGCCCCAAGACTTAGTTTTAAATAAAAAAGAATTAACGAGGAAAAAGAAGCTCATTTCTCCTCTTCCTCCTCCTCCTCCTCTCTATCTGTATGAATCATCTTGGGCAAAGACTCTGGAGAAAAAGTACACTGGGAGACTATCCAGGTGATTTTGGAAGGACACATCGATGCTCATGACGGCGCTACATATTAGCTGAAGATGATGTCACTACCGGTTAACCACACGAGGGTTTTAACCGATGTCTGATGCGAAGGAAAGAAAATTCAACTGCCTCTACGTGGAATAGAACCCACGTCTCCTCTCGCATGCCGGGCAAGCACTGGACCACTACGATACAGAATTAACGAACTTTTTCCCTTAGAGCTTATATCGCGCTGAACGGGACCGTACATGGACAGTCAGACCTAACTCCGATAATAGCTTCCAAACATTGACATTTTTACTACCACGTGGCGACTTATCTGTAGATGATGTGACTCTCCGATAGCTCATATAAAAGTTTTCATGTGAAGGTGGCTCATATCATTCAGGGGAAAAAAAATCCAACCTCCTCTACGGGGAACCGAACGCATGTCCTCTCACATGCCGGAAGAACGCGCTAGACCACTACACTACAGAGGCAACAAACCTCTTTCCTTATGGCTTATATGCGCTGAACAGAACCGTACCTGGGAAGTCAGGCCTAACTCGGCTCTAATACCACACATACATTGACATTTTTGCCGCCAGATGGCGATTTATATGAAGTTAATGAATCTGCCCGGTAAAGGCAGTTGAACGATGAAAATAAGAATGATCATAATGACTCTTAATACTAAACAGAAAAATAATACAGTGCTTGGACATACAGAGGGGTAATAAAATAACTTCTGGTATACGTGCCTCCCTAATGGCTGTAAAATTCACCTAACGCTGATGATATTAGAGATATAGGTGTTTCAGAATATGCGCTCGAGAATGCGATGAAAAATAAAAACTTCGCTCTCGCAGTTAAGAGGCTACAGCAACAAAATTTCGAAAATTTCAAATGACGACACTCACTTTCATGCATTGTGAAGTGATCGGCGCATTAAAAAAACCATAAATGTGGCGTTGGAGCGGTTCCTTTAGCGTGATAAACGCTGGCGCTAGATGAAGACCAAGAAACCTGTAGAAACAGCCAAAGCAGATCACGTTTCTGCAGCAGAAAGTCTCCCACAGAAGAGATAGCGCACCAAACTTTTAGTGGGATCTTTTTTCTACGTCTGCGTTGGTGCTTATGGTGCTTATGTTATATATCGTTATAACGCCATTCATGGTTTCTCACTGAGCCATGGTTTCTCATTTTCCGAAATTTTATTGCTGCAACCATAAGAGCGAAGTTTTTATTTCTCATCTTATTCTCGAGCGCGTACTCTGAATCTCCTACATCTCGAATATCTTTTTTCATTTTTTCGTTTTTGAGGCTAGGGGCTTGTGCATCGGAAAAGTTATTTTATGACCACCCTGTATTTGCCTGTTAATGGTGATGAAGTCCAATAAACCTTCAAGAACATAAGAATAAAGAACACTTTTATAGACAGAGATGCAACCTTGCACGTTTGAGTGAATTTTAGGTTCCCGAAAAAGAAGGGCCTGCTTTTTGAAAGGAGATTTTGTTTTGCCTGACAGATGTATGTTTGCCAAAAATCGACGCCAGTATTCATCTTTGGTGAGCGTGTGTTCACGCTTTTGTGAATACTCGTGTATATTGACGGATACAGTTCGTTGTATTTTTAACTCCAAGGCATCGAAAAAAAGTGGCTATTTAGACATCTTGACGATGAACTTCCCATTCCCACACGAACATATAAAGATAGTATTTTCTTTCACAACAAAAAAAAACTAAAATAAAACATGTGTTATATTGGTGAGCGATGTACTATAATATGCGTCAACCAAGAGTAGGGGGCGTTACCACGCCTTTTTCTAAAAAAGAAAACGGAAAGGGTGATACAGTTAGCAATAAGGTGAGACAAGAAACCTCTCTATGAGTAGCAAGTACGTAAATAATATCAACAGGCAAGAAGATTTTCACGAGTTAACTCGACGCCAAAAAAAAGGTGCTGAAGCTTCATTTATGTCTACTTTACACAAAACAGATACGTAGAATTGTTGGATCACGTGACGTGGGTTAGGCCAGTTCAAAGTCGCTTCCGAACGTCTAAACAAATTTGCAAAAAAAAAAAAACCACTTTCTGATTAGTGGAAAAAAATGTCAAAAAGTCTATACAGTCACGAAATTGAGCGGTGATACGATAATTGAGAATTTTAACGGGTTGGTTGTTCGGCTGAATCACTTCTATAATACGAATTCCCGTACAAAAACGTCTTTAGAGAATGAACTACTGTGAAACCAAAAATATACAGGACCTTAGGTAAGGTGGTGTTCTGGGGGAGAGTCTCGTACTTAGCTGGAAGTTACAGCTTACATATTTACTACTTATTCTCGGAAAGGACAACTAACAAGTTGACAACTATAAGTTAGTTTTTAAGTTTTTCAAAAAACTAATAAAAGTTTGGAAAGTCAGCGTTTCCTCTATTCTTTTTTTGAAGCAATTTTTAATGTCTATTTTAAAATTGTTCAGCTGGAGTGCGTCGAGATTGTGTACCATTTAATACCGGTTATGCTTTTCAACCATTATAGATAAAGGTATAGCATTCCTTGATGCCAAAGAATGATAAGCGAAACTTACGAAACAGTTTGATAACGGATGACCGTGAATTGTTTCCGTAAATCAGGCTTCGAACGTGATCAAGAAATTCTGCAGTGATGCTGATTCCAGAACAGTGGAATAATACAGCAGCTAAGATCAATTATTATAATTATAATCATTAAAATTTGGGATAAAGGTTCGTAACTGATGATAACATCTTATCAATTGGTAATTATCATCCTACGTGAATGTTAATGATTAAGTTGCAATTTGTAGTCATTTTACACATCCAGGATAGATTAATCGGACAATTCGAATTCTGGACAATTCGAAGACTTTTTTCCAGTCACTTTGGACTTCGAATTAATCGAGTTCGATTGTATATGCTCCTCATTTTCAGTGATCTTAGAATTCAAACACTATCTCAACTAATATTACACTTAGAAACATAGAATTTTTTTTTGGTTCAGTTCAGTCGAGACGGGGAAAAAACTTTTTTGATTGGAAATTAATGGGCACGAGAACAAAAACAGGAGTATGCATAAAACCAATTTTTTATCCCCGTACATATACGGCCCCTTGTAAAAAATAATAACGTATCTAAAATGGCCAAGTTATTTGTATACTTTTTTCTAATTGAAAGTATGTTTCTGTAATATACGGTTCACGAGACATTTTAGCTGAAATAGACTTCAATTTTCACCTTGTATGATTTTGTTTTGTGACAGCTGAAAATTAAAATAGTGTAGTTGGTAAAAATTTTCAATTTTTTCACATAAAATTATATGATTTCAATTTTAAGAAGAAGTATATTTGTAATTGCAGATCGAAAGAGAAAAATCCGACCTGACCATCCATTTGATGCAAATCAGCGAGAGACTGGAGGAAGCCGAAGGCAGCAGCGAAAGCCAGGTTAGCCGATAATATTATTATGCAATTTAAGTATTATAATTAATGTTTTTTTAATAATATAATGAATGTGTAATTAATTAATACAATTAATGTAAGTCTCATCACCCTGATAATAACAACGTAAATAATTAATAACTTGATATTAACTGGCGAAGGTCACTTGAAGAAGGAGTAAAACAGTGTTCTTCAATCTTTTTACACTTGCGGACGGTGAATATGGTTAAAAAATCTCGCGGACCGTCGGAAGTTGAAAAAATGATTTGAGGACTAATAAAAAAATGAATAAATAAGAGAAATAAACAATTTTGCGGACTGGGCAAAAAATAAAGAAATGCGAGAAATAAATTGCGGACCGGCACAAAGTGCATAGGTAAAGAGAAATAGTTTGAAGACCAGCAAAAAAGTGAATAAATAAATAATAGAAGTAGTTTGCGGACCGGCAAAAATATATATAAACAGGAGAAATAATTTGAGAGGAACGTTAATAAACAAATAAATGAAATAATGTGCATACCTGCGCGAAAGTAATACATAAATAAGAGAGATAGTTTGAGGACTGGCGAAAACACTGAACAAGTAAGAGAAATAATTTGCGGACTGCCAAAAATATTCATAAACAGAAGAAATCATTTGAGGACCCCCTATAAGTAGATAAGAAAAATGATTTGTGGACCTGCTATGGCTAAGACAAAAAGGATAACTAACATAGACAACTACTACTACTTAACCGTAACTGTAGGCCTACATGCACCTCGTACACATTCCTCTACGGCATTTCTAACGAATCAGTACATGCCGGGATGTGTGTTCTGAGCGTATGTATAGCCCTGACGTATTTTTGTTGTCAGAATTTTGCTTGCTTCGCTTCGTGTTCTTGCTGGTATTTCCATCTGCCTTCCGTATTCTGAAGTAGAGATGGTAAATGCTTGAATTTTCATGTTATGTCAGTATCGTGTTATAGGTTTGCCTGTTCTCTGCGTAGAGACTTTTTCAACTGGAAGACCGGCTCGCATTCACGCCTCGAAGTTGGAAAGCCGCAGAAAATCATCTTCAGCCGACCACCACTGTGTGTCAACGGAGTTCGAGTCTGGATCCTCATGATGTCCAATATGATTCCCACACGACCGCACAAATATAGACCAAAGTACAAACGAATATAGACTACATTTTATTTCTTTAAGTACAAAATTATGCAGCGGTTACATGAATTGAACAAAATGTTTCGTGGACCGGCAGGAAATATCCGCGGATCAGCAGAAAATTCCCACGGACCTGCGATTTAAGAGCACTCGTAAAAAAGTAAAAATTTTAGGAAACCTAGTTAAAAATATTACGATTATCTTAAAATCTCTTGTTGTCTCTTATAAACCTTATAACTCCCTAAAACTCTCATAAATATATTTTAATGTTTTCCTTCACTGGTACTTATTCCAGCCTGGGTGTCTCGAGGTTTCTCCAGTTTCTCCAGTTTCCGGTACTTATTCCAACAAATGTGGTACTTCTCCACAAAATAATTTTCATTCGAATGTTATTTTTGAGCCCACACTTTTACCAACCAGGATGACAAATGTCGGTTGAACTCATTAAAATGTCTCGTGTTTCTAGAATTATATAAACCAAACCTAAGACTACTTACAGTAGTTGATAAGGATTAAAAATTAGGGAATGGTTCCTGATTTCTATGTTTTATTCCTAGATCGAGATGAACAAGAAGAGAGACACGGAGTTGGCGAAACTGAGAAAGTTGCTTGAGGACGTCCACCTCGAGAGTGAAGAGACTACCCATCATTTGCGCAAGAAGCACCAAGAATCACTCATCGACCTCCAGGACCAATTGGACCAGGCCAACAAGGCCAGGGCCAAGTTAGTATCACGCTCGAATGAGATACATACTGGTATCTTTCATAAAGAATACCGATACCCCTACCTTTATCGTCCAGAAAATACCGAAGACGTATTGATTAAATAAGAAAAATTTAAAGAATCAAAATATTTACAACCTTTGTTAATATTATCAATACGCATTATAAAAAGTAATATTATCATAACAAATAATTTCCTGAACATCATGGATTGTTATTAAAACGGATAGAAATGATTATGGTAGTTTTTATTCCCAACATGTGATCATTATATCTAATTTTTTTGTAATCTGTTTCTCCAGGATCGAAAGGGAGAAGCAAAAATTTCAGGCTGAGGTTTACGAACTGCTTTCTCAGGTTGAAAATGCCAACAAGGATAGGGTAATTATCTCTTTGTTTGTTATAATTGATATATTCTTCTTTTCCGTTGCTGATATTATTAAATTTATTCTAATTTTAATCTTGATAATATTTTATTAATTCTAGTTCTATTGGTGATAATATTCAACTTATTCCAATTCTATTCTTATATATTCTTCATTTGATTCCACTTTTGATTATTACTTTATTTATTTCTGTTGTGTCCTGATATTACTTTATTTGATTTAATCTCATTTTTGATACTCTTGCACGTATTTCTATTCTCATACTTTACATTTTATTCCAATCTTCAAATTAACAATCTTTATTTATTTTAATTCTATTTTGATAGACTTCACTTGATTCTATTCTTGACATTCTATATTTAATTATTTCTTGATCTTTTACCAATTCTATACTTGATTTTGTACATTTTATTGTATTCTGCTTTTGATATCACGTTATTTATTTTGATTCTAATTCGATACTCTTCACTTGACTCTATTCTTAATATTCTACATTTAATTCCATTCTTAATATTCTACATTTAATTCCATTCTTAATATTCTACATCTAATTTCTTCTTAATACTCTACATTTAATTTCATTCTTAACATTATACATTTTATATATATTGTATTCTGTTCTTAATATTACTTCATTTATTTTATTTCTATTTTTGTGCTCTTCATTTGACTCAACTCTTGATGTTCTGCATTTGACTCAACTCTTGATGTTCTGCATTTGATTCTATTCTTGATATGCTACTTTTTATTTCACTCTTGATGTTCTACATTTTATACTACTACGATGTTCTAAATTTTGTTCTACTCTTAATATTAAATTTTTTTTTTATTTTTGATATTATAAAATTTATTCTACTCTCGAATCTTGACTTTCTATATTTATGCTATTCTTGATAAATAGTCAAGAAGAATTCATTCATATAATTACTATTAGATTGTTAAACATGTTATATGTTACACTCGGTAAATAAATGATGAAATTTTGTATTTGATTCTCTATTCTTGATATTTTACATTTCACTATATTCTTGATATTTTACATTTCACTATATTCTTGATATTTTACATTTCACTATATTCTTGATATTTTACATTTCACTATATTCTTGATATTTTACATTTCACTATATTCTTGATATTTTACATTTCACTATATTCTTGATATTTTACATTTCACTATATTCTTGATATTTTACATTTCACTATATTCTTGATATTTCACATTTCACTATATTCTTGATATTTCACATTTCACTATATTCTTGATATTTTACATTTCTTTATATTCGATATTTTACATTTCTTTATATTCGATATTTTACATTTCACCTTATCCTTGATATTTTACATTTCACCTTATCCTTGATATTTTACATTTCACCTTATCCTTGATATTTTACATTTCACTCTAGTTTTGATATTTTGTTTTTGATTATTATTCTTGATGTTATTTTATTATGTTTATTCTCAACACTTGATTCTATTGTTGAACAAGTAACTGTATTTCATTTATATTAAGAATTTAAGAATCGCATGTATGAGAGTCCCCCCCCCCCTCCACATGCTATAGATGTTTCATGTTTTACTATACTTGAACAGATTTCCGCTCAAAAGACAGTCGAGAAGCTGGAGATAACGATACACGACTTGAACATCCGTATCGAGGAACTGAACAGGACTGTGATCGAGACCACGGCCCAGAGAAGCAGGCTCAGTTCTGAAAATTCCGAACTCATGAAGGAGGTACAAGAGTACAAAGTTTCTCTGGACAATATGAATCATCTGAAGAGTCAACTGGCTACAGGCCTGGAAGAGACCCGAAGGAGATTGGAAGATGAAGAAAGGGTGAGGCCATAATAAATGCATAACTTCTATTAATAAAAATACACAAGGTGTCGCATAAATTCGTAAATAGTTCAAAAATTGATAAAAATATTGAAGAAATTGGTGTATTTGAATGTGCGGTGCGCGCAAAAGTTATTCTTTCGAATGGGGATTTTTCTTTTTTTGGTGCAGGGGAAAAAAATTAGTTCGAATTTTCGTCTCTATTCACAAAATTTTAACTAATTTTTTTTTCTGCACCAAGAAAATAATTTTTAGAAAATAACTTTTTCGCAAACCACATTCAAATATTTGAATTCTCTTTCAATTCTTATGAATTTTTAAACTATTCACGAATTTAAGGGACACACACCCCATGGAAAAGCCGAAAATTTTTTTTCGGTTTCTCCAATTATTTTCTCGCTACTAATGTTTTCGGAGAATTCTTTACATTTTTCAAACTAAATAAATTTGTAGCTTAAAAAATTAGTCTGGTTCAACCTTAGCTTCAAAAGATGCGAAGCAAAGAAAAACTTCCGATGAAGAAAACATTGATATCATAAACCGCAACAAAAAACGATTTTTCCCATGTTATATTGGTTCGTTCCGTACCCAGCGAAAGTGATAATAATATCCGAATGATATCATTATCCATGGTTCTAATAAGCGACGTATACTGTAGATAATTTAAAATTGAACTGAACAAATTCGAACTGAGAATTGAACTCATAATAATTGAGTAATATGAATTTTAGGAGTTTTTTTTTACTTATGTCTCTTTTGATTTCATTCGATAGAGGAGATCATCGCTTGAGCAAACGGTTCATACTCTGGAGGTCGAGGTCGAGAGTTTGAAGACTCAACTGGACGAGGACACCGAGATGAGAATGGAGCTCGAACGCCAACTTCAAAAAGCAAACGGAGATGCCGCAACGTGGAAATCGAAATACGAAGCCGAATGCCAATCTCATGCCGACGAAGTTGACGAATTGAGGTTTGTGGAAGCCGTATCTATAATCGAAAAATGAAAATTTCATATATTTAAACGAAAGTTTCCAATGAAATGAATTTTGTTCATTGCGCACTTTCTGCAGAATTGTTTTTCCCACATCGCCCCCAAAAGCCAGCCCACAAGATCCTCTGCTATACCCCTGTGGGGAGGAGAGTTCTTAATCTTTTTCAGTCGTGACCCAAAATCACCAAAAAAAAAATCAGCTTTGAGACCCATGGTATTGTTTGTTTTTCGAAATTATTGGGATCAGTGACGTATCAGGCGCATTTATAATTGTACTGTGAGTTTATTTGTACGATCCATCTCAATGTTCCTTCGAACCAAGTTCGGGTTGTGACTCATTGCTCGAGAATCTCTTGATGTAAGAGCATTTATACAACCCATTTCGGTAGTTCCGGCGATCCATAGCTCAGGGGGGGGGGGGCACTGGCTGTCAGTGAATTCGAACGACCCATCTCAGAAGCCTCTGCGAATGAAGTTTGGGTCGCAACGCTTAGGTTAGGAGCCCCTGTCTGTTAATAGAATTAAACGATCCATCTCGGAAGCCCTGTAGGCCAAAACCCCCTGTCTACCGCCTCCCTGGACTATTCCATCATCCACCGTGGGGAGCGATATTGCCTACGTTGGGAAACATTGATTTATATACAGGGTGCATAGCAAATACAGGTAAGGCATATTACTGGTGAACCGTTGATCTTAGAGGTGTACTTCCAATTAGAGAAAATATCCAAATACTGTACTCCAGTAATCAGATATGCCATTCATGTTTCAAGGGACTGTATAGTTATCAAAATTAAAAAAAATATCATTTTATATAAACCCCATGTGCCCCAAAACCCAATTAGAAAGTTGTTGCCCTGACTCTCCTGATGCCAAATAAAGAAAAATTCCATGTTCCTAAGTACAATATTCACTGAGATGACATGAATGTCGCTCTTCACTTGTTAATACAAGATATAGGGAAGACTGGACGTTGTGAAGATATTTATTATTTGAGATGTTAATTTTTTTTTTAAGGAAGGATAAACTCATCTCTGCCTCTACCGGGAGTCGAACCCGGGTCCTTCGATTACCGGACGAGTACTCTGACTACTAAGCTACAGAGGAGATAGAGATTTTCCTTCGCTAGAGCGTATATATGTGCCGAACGGAACCGTGCAATGGACGGTGAACCGATCAGCCAATAGCTCATGGACAAGCACTAGTCCAATAGCTCCAAAGCACTCGTCCGGAAATCGAGGGACCCGGGTTCGACTCCCGGTAGAGGCAGAGATGAGTTTTTCCTTCCTTAAAAAAAAAATTAACATCTCAAATATATCTTCACAACATCCAGTCTTCCCCACATCTTGTATTCACTGAGATATTCGAAAACGGAGGAAAGTTGGGGAAAAAAGCTCTAAATGCGGGAAAACCCCGTTAAACCCTTATTTAACGCTGTTCCCCCCCCCCCTCCCAAATTTCTTGTTTTTTTAAATTCAAATATCTCAATGAATATTGAACTTAGAAACGTTGAATTTTCTTTTGTTGGTATCAGGAGAGACAGGAAAACAACTTTTTAACTGGGTTTTAGGGCACAAAGGGACTGTAACAAAATTCAATTTTTTTGTATTTTGATAGGTATGCAACCCTTTGAAACATGAATAACGTATCTGAGTACTAAACGTTATTTAGATAATTTTTCTAATTTTAAGTATGCCTCTAGGATCAACGATTCACCAGTGAAATACCATACGCCGTGCTACCTACGCATCCTGTACATACGCGAACGTGATCATTTTACAGCAGCATGAAGTTGGCTTCGTTGCAATTATGTTCAATATACACGAAAACCAATTTTACGAGATCTCGGTTTCTCGCGGCAAAAGTCTTCTTTCGAAGGAATTTTTACAGATTTTTTTCAAATGTGATTTAAACCTTTGTATATTGATCGCACAATAATGTATAATTTTGTAATTTTGTTTCCCTCTACAGACGCCGATTAGCTCAGAAAACGGCTGAGTATGAGGAGCAACTCCAGTCACTGCTGAACAAATGCAGCGCATTGGAGAAGCACAAGTCAAGGCTGCAGTCTGAAGTTGAAGTTTTGATCATGGACCTCGAAAAGGTGAGGGAGTTTGCTTCAGTTCCGATGAATAAAATCAATTATTTTTTGCCTTCTCTTGGGTGTTGATTTCAGCACCCAACTAGTTAACACCAGTTCAAAAAGCATTGCTATTTTTTGTAACACTTTTGAACCGGTACACGATCCAGTGTATATCGACCGTTGTCAATTTAAGGCATTGCTTCAGTTATATTAAATTTATATATTATATTTATATTAATATTTATATTAAATATATATTACCTATAATAATAAAAATATGTACAGTATGATGATATCGTCATCATCATCCATCCCACGTCTGCCATATTTCAACCACGTGTTTTGTTCAAACGAGTAGTCTGCACTATAACAGACTTTCTACCAGTGAAGGGTATTATTAGCCTCGAAACAGTTGTTTGGTGTGTGAAATATTTTTTGTTTTGAGATTCAACGTTGGACAGTCACTTGTTGTACCAAACTAACGCCACAGATGTAAAAGAATTTTGAAGGAAAAAGAAAACATTGCTCTGAAGTTTTTGAGTCAAATAAGTGTTAAAAAACAATGTTTGAGTGCCCTTGCATGAATTCTTGCACAAAGGTATACGGGTTGTCCCATAAATTCCCTTGGAATATCCTCTAGACAGACGAAGCGCATTTTCACTTGGATGGTGCAGTTAATACTCACAACTGCCGAAATTGGGAACCAGAAAATCCGCACGCTATCTTAGAGGTTCCGTTGCATTCACCTAAAGTGACGGTATGGTGTGGATTTATTGCATCATTTATTCTCGTTCCCTACTTCTACGAGGAATTACGTTGTATAGGTCCGGTGAGATGTTCGATCACCGGGAAGCGATATGCATTGCTGTTACAGAACGGAAATGTTCCGGCTCTGCAAGCACGTCACTGCCTTGCAGACACAAACTTTACGCAAGAGGGAGCTCTTCCACACATTGCAGTGTGTGTATTAAGAATGTTCTTAAAACACATTTTACAGAAGAACGTGTCATCAGCCGGCACTTCCCTAATCTATGGCTTCCCCGATCCCCGGACCTTAATCCATGTGATTTTTGGCTTTGGGGGCATTTGAAACGTCTGGTAAGTCGTGACAATCCAAGAATTTTACCTGACCTTAACGGCAGCATTTCACGCCACGTGCTGAACATTTCCCCGCACACACTTCAGTCAGTTGTGGAACATGCCATCTTGCAATTTCACATGGTATTTATTTTAATGCAAACCATACTTGCATCAATCGGTTGATTTTTTTTATAAACTATAACAAATGTTTAGATGTTTTCGTGAGCAATTATTAAAATTTCGGTTAGTGAATTTAACGATTTACATGCGGAATTCATTTCTCCATGATTCCACGGCCAAGTGTCACAGAAGTTTGTGTGGTTCGTCCAACACCGGCTACGTTAGCGCCATATAACATTTCTCACCTGAGATTTCGTCTTCTGTTTGTTGCATTTTATGGAAATTCGGTTGTGACACGATTCCCGTAACTATTTTTTTTCTTACACAAAAAGGCTACGACGCATGCACAGAACCTGGAGAAGAGATGCTCGCAACTGGAGAAGATGAACCACGATCTCAAGTCTAAAGTCGATGAACTGATATCTCTCCTGGAAGCTGCGCAGAAGGACTTCAGAGCCAAAGTTGCCGAGTTGCAGAAGTTACAGCACGACTACGATAAGGTTAAGGACCAGAGAGATGCTCTCAACAGGGAGAATAAGAAGCTAGCTGGTAATGCGAACATCCTGATCTATCATTTACCAAACGAACCATAATAACTATGTATGCATGTCCATGGTTACGATGGCGTTACATGACTTCATTAACGTTTCATCCAAATAAGATGCTTGCGCATTGACCTATTTATTTATTGATAAAAGGTGCGTTCTATAAGAACTTGGAGTAAAATCATAAAAAAAGCAAGGAATAATATGGGTACAGAAAAAAATGCATTTTGTTTTCAAAGTGTATTTCATGAGATGATATGCAATGGTCCTATCATTCCATCCACTCTTCAAAGCAAATAGAGATAGGCTTTTCTGGAAGCTGTCTCAGAGTGAACCCTACACTACTGAAATAAGTAGTAATTCTCTCACGGAGTTCCTCCTTCAACATCGGAAACAGAAACAAATCGCATTGTTCAAAACTCAGACTGTAAGGGGGGGGGGGGGTTGCGGCATGGTTTTAATATTGAATTTATATATTATGTTTCAGTTGTGATAACATATATCTAGAAAGTGTCGTGAACTGGTAAAAATTTCACTCGTGCAGGGTTCACTGAGGCAGCTTCCAGGAAAAAGCCTTCTATGCTTCCTTTGAAAACGGGATTGAACGATAAGACCATTGTATACCAACTGAGGAAAGATACTTTGAAAAAAATATATATTCTTTGCTGTAACTAGATTTCTCAATTATTAAGTAAAAAATTTCAAGCAATTTTAATTTTTATAATATAATTAATATATCATAATTTATTATTATTATTATTAATAAATTAATACAATATAATTAATATAAAATAAAGTAATAATAATTAAAAAAAGTAAATAATTTCAAGTAATGAACTGCGTTGCATAAGTTCTTATGGAGCATAGTACCTTATATAATTCTTCAAATTTTCACTACTGATCATTGTTAATGGGATGAATTTTCTGTTCCCATTAAGATGAATTGGCCGATGCCAAGGGTCTTCTCAGCGATGCCCAGAGAAGGATTCACGAGATGGAACTGGAAATAAAGCGCCTGGAAACCGAAAGAGAAGAGCTGAACGCTGCCTACCGGGAGGCCGAATCCCTCAGGAAGCAAGAAGAGGCTAAAGCTCAACGCTTGGCCCAGGAACTGGCCCAAATGAGACACGACTACGAGAAGAGGCTCTCGGCTAAAGAAGAAGAACTCGAAGCTCTCAGGTAAGAACTAACGCTATTAGAAATTACAACTATATTCAACTCATGTTTTCCAGGAATGTCAAGTGAGAAGTACGATGGTTACTCTGGACTATTTGATGACGGCATTAAAATGTAAAGAGTTATGAAGTTGAGGAATATGAAGGAAGAAATTCAATTTGGGTAAATGAAAAGCAATCCAGAAATCGAACAGCATTGACCAGTCTAGATTTGAACATGACATGAGATGACGTCAACAGCCTCATACGAATATTTTTCATAATACAGTGACCAAATCACCGAAGCACTTTCAAAGTCCTGCAAAAAAGATGGTTGCCTCTCTTTTTCTAGAAATTCTGAACCAGTGGCTACAACCCCAATCCCAAACAAGAAACAAAGACTGTGCTACCTCATTGTGAAATTTATGTTTGATTGATTGTGTGAGAGATCACTTATTTGGTAACTGCCATACTTGTGCACTGCTTTGGTCACTCATAATGCTTCCACACTTTCTCAGAAATTGTTTTCGCTCCTCGCTCTCTAGGTACTTCCATGCTTGCACACTCTTTTTGTCACTCAACTGGTTCTTTTCTCTCTTGGTCACTATTTGGTTACTAACACACTTACACACTTCATTGCTCATTCCCATACTTACACCTTTCATTGCTCACTCACATACTTACATACTTTATTGCTCACTCGCATGCTTATACACTTTTCCGGTCACTTGTATGCTTGTGTACTGTTCTGGTGACTTGTATGCTTATATACTGTTCTGGTCACTCACATGCTTGCACACTCTCTAGGTCACACACTTAGTCCCTTACTCTCTAAGGCACTCTTGCTCTGACTCACTGATCCCTCCCCCCATCAGTAGTCAGTGGTTGATTCATAGTTTTGTTCCTCAAATTTGCCTCACCTCCGAACTTGCTGCCCTAATCTCTATAGTTCACATAAATCTGTAAACATGCCTTTGTCAACAGTTCAGACATGGCCCTTAGTGATCTTTTTGGTTTCCTCTAATGGAGAGAGACCAAATCATGGCAATTCGCAGATACAAAAGAAGTTGATGGGATGAATTGGCATTTTGAACAGCTTCGAGGCATTCCAGATTTTTTCCAGGAAGAATTTACAAGGACCGCTGATTTGATGCTCAAGAGGGTATTGTTCGGAAAAACAATTCTAGCCTTATAGCCATTAAAATGAATTTTCTGCTAAAATGTTTCGGATCCATCAACGAAGTTTAACGTTGTTTATATTGGTATTTACATTTTTGTGATAAACGGCTGAGCTTCCTAAACTAATGACCCGCAGACCCTCGTGGGTCCATGACGTCTTTCTACGGGAGGGGGGGGGGGGTTCTACAAAGGTCTCGTGTTCAATATGAAATTTTACTCTTTTACACACAAATAAAATACTCTTTATGAGGAAACTAAAAGATATTTTTTTATCTAAAAGGTTGCACGATGTTAAAAAAATCCTATGGGTCCGTGAAATCAAAAGGTAGTTTAAAGAGGGGTCCCCGCAGGGACCCCACATTCTGGAGCGGGGCCCCCTAGGCTGGGATCTTTTGCGGGCCCCTCTTTCAGACTTTTCACGGGCCCCTTCTGTAGTTAATTTATAGCGTAAATAGAAAAAAATGATGAGAACTGTTCCGGGCCCCTGGGCTACAGCCCTGCCAGCCCCCCCTTTGTGGGGGACATGGGTCCCCGGTAAATAAGATATCAAGAACCTCTTGGTGTTCTACATGTTTGATAATAAAGAAAAAAACAATAATTATTATAATATTGTTTTTCTTCGGCCATAAAATCATTAATTTATGGAAACTTGGCCCCCGACATTTCGCATTTACCACGTTTCGTCTCCGGTACATTTTTCATGATATTTCACCCTGCATATTTCGCCCAAGACGGATCCAAGTGGGTGAGTGAGTGACCAAATGTCCAGATGGCATTTCATCCCGTGGGGCAAATGAGTGAGCGATTGAGCGAATACATGTATGAAAGACTTCTCACTCGCTCACTCACCTACTCACTTAGCCCTGTCCGTGGTGAAATATCAGGAGCGAAATGGCGGGGTCGAAATTACCGGGATGAAACATCCTAGTGAAACGTCGGGGGCGAATTGTTGGAAGCGAATTTTCCGGATCCCATATCATCGGGGAGCGATTGAAGCGTCGCGTGCGAAAAATATTTTTAGAGCGCCTACTACGTACTTGACTTTGATTAACCTCTTTGCTACGTCATTGCTTCAAAACCTAGCTCAGCAAAACTTCAGGTAGACCGAAACTTCTGGTCGGTGCTGCCACCTTATGGCACAGGGTGCAAATCATTTTCTGCTTAGCTAAAGGTTTTGTTTGGATTCGTTTGCGAGGACTAAGCAAAAAAGGTTTACGAGGGGTAGAAATTGCATTTCTATATTCGCTCTAAGGAGTTCCCCTCGCAAATCAGGATATCCAGTGTTAAATTTGAGAGCATCACTCGAAAGAGGTGTAAACATGAGCGCTATCGTGAACGCCGTCGTGTCTAACGTCGTGGACAACAGACGCCATGAAAGGCACGTCAAGGAGATGGAAGCCAGGAGAATGGATGAACTGCGCAAGTCCGAACAGCCCGTCGAAGTTAGGGTCGTCGGAGGTGACGTCACCAGCGACGTCATCGTTAAGACAGCCAAGAATGACGTCATTATCGTTAATCCATCAGGTGGTGAATCCAAAAATGAAATACGGTAAACCGTTTCTGTTTTGCCATAATTATGTCATGGGCATTGATGTTATCAAAATACAGTGTAATGCTTGTTTTTGCATCTCATGAATTCATGAATTTCACTCATGTTAAATTTGTTCATGGATGAATATAACGTTCTTCAAAGGTAAAATGCAGAGGCGTATTTACGGGGTGGGGGTGTAGCCCTGGGTATAGCCACAGGATAAAACTTGGCC
The DNA here is from genome assembly GCF_987345545.1 of Pholcus phalangioides. Lineage (NCBI taxonomy): Eukaryota > Metazoa > Arthropoda > Arachnida > Araneae > Pholcidae > Pholcus > Pholcus phalangioides. Next base: position 8,131,771 of record NW_028301628.1, on the reverse strand, counting down.
GACTCGTCATCTGCCATTAATGTGCAATGTGACGTCAGTGTCAGTATTATCGCTACAACCAATAGCTGAATGAATTTTTTTTAATAATTAGACGTAACTTTGGCGTCAAATTGAATAGAAAACTGGTTTTTTTCCCCACTCTCGCCAAGGGGTTCTTTTTTCAGGCGACTTGGCCCGGGGCAAGTTCGGAAGGGCAGCCAATTTGAGAAATGAGTAGTGAAGAAAATTATTATAATTTTATGTAGACTAATTTTGCGGAAAATTTGTAAATCACACAGGGGGGGGGGGGGTAAAACCATAAATCAGCCTCTGACTAGAGGGTGAGGTACTAGTTCAGTGATTGACAAAACAAGTGACCTAGAGAACAACGGGCAAAGTCAGTGATTGATCGAAAGAGTGACCTAATGAGCAGGTCAGTGAGTGACCTAATGAGTAACTTAGAGCGTGTGCAAGCATATGAGTGACCAAAACAGGGAGTGTGAGCATGTGAATGACCAAAATAGTGACCTAGTGAGTGAGGGACCAAATCAGTGAGAGATCAAAAGAGTGACTTAAAGTAAGGGTCCTCAAACTTTAGGAGAGTGCGAGCGACTTTATTTGTTTGAAAACTTGTCGCAGGCCTCTTAAGTGATATGTAAATGAGGCAGCGGGCCGTGCAATTCATCTTAATCTGTGTCGCGTGTTACTTAAATAGTCTGTAAATATGCTGTGGGTCACTCAAGTGATCTAGGAATGCGCCTGCGGTCCGCGTAACATATCTGTGCCGCGTAACATATGTGCCATTCCATTCAGTTTCACAAAATTAAGTTTGAGGTCACATCAGATGACTCGGAGGGCCACATTGGCTCACGGGCTGTGTGCTAAGCAAATATGACCTAGAGAGTGTGCAAACATGAGAGTGACTAAAAGCTGTGACCTAGGGACTGTATATAAGCATGTGAGCGACCAAAGTGTTGCCCAGACATGAGAGTGACTAAAAGCCGTGACCTAGGGACTGTATATAAGCATGTGAGCGACCAAAGTGTTGCCCAGACATGAGAGTGACTAAAAGCTGTGACCTAGGGACTGTATATAAGCATGTGAGCGACCAAAGTGTTGCCCAGACAGCAAGGTCAGTGAGTGACCAAGAAAATTTATAAGCATGTGTGAGTGACTTACAATATAAATTCATTACAAAAAAATATGTTTGATATACAGGGTGTCCTCTGAGTCTTAACTCGGCCTTTATCTCATCAACCGTTCGTCGTGGAGGTGTGGGTCCTACTTTAAAAAAAAAAAAAATGCTCAAAACCTGTTTAGAAATCACGCTGTACCAGTTTGAAGAGCGAAAATACAGTGTGTCATAAAGTAAAAAAAAAGTCTAAATGTTTATACATTCCCCCTCCTGTTTTCTAACTTGCAATTGGAAAGTTACTGCCCTGTTTTTCCTGAGGCTAACACTCTTCTAAGTGCAATATTCGCTGAGATTGGATTTTGATTCCCAAAAACTCCGAGAAAAAGATGGGAAAGAACAGCAGAAACTAACGGACGATTCTTCTTTCTCCTCCTTTTTTATGCTGCTCTTTCCCAACTTCTCTCAGATTTTAAATCCAAATATCTCAGCGAATATTGCAGAGTGGAATTTTGTTTTTTTAAGCTCAAGAAAGGCAGGGCAAGTTTTCTAATTGAAAGTTAGAGGACAGGGAACCGTATAAATATATTTATACGCTCTTGAAACTGGTACAGCGTGATTCCCGAACACACTTTGAGCATTTCTGGAAGTGAAGCCGGGTTTTCCTAGAAGCAGATTTCTACAGCGCGTGCAGCGTGAAAACTCTGATTGGTCAAAAAATCCTGAATTTCAAATTTTTAACCAATCAAGCGTTTTCACGCTGCACACGACGCAGAAATTCTACTGCTAGGAAAATCCGGCTTTAGACCACGCCTCTACGACGAACAGTTGATGAGATAAAGGCCGAATCAGGACTCACAGGCTATCCTGAGTATATATGTTTTAATTTATTTTACCGGAAATGCCGGGCTCCCAAAAACGCGGGGCCCGTTGTGACCACACCTGTCACATACCCCTGAGGACGGCTTTGCTTAAGTATGTACCATTATGGAGAATCAGGGAATATTCCGTTAGTTGTTTCGTGATCTGGTAATCACTGGAGTAGCCCTTAAAAGAAAAAAAAAAAACAAAGCTGAATGTCAAACAAGAGTCTTTTATATAGGGTTGCCAAATAATACAACGCTAATGATGTTTTCTTTCGTGTTTGTCACTGAATTCGGTGACATCTTTTTCATCGACCGGTTTCATCGTCATCGTTTACTTCTGGCATTGAAGTGAGCGTCATCACCCTACGGAGGACATCAATCCGTTCCGAAATTCCTTCAGAAAACATCTTGTGTAAAAACAGACATGGAGGAGGGGGGAACCTTAAATTGGGTCCTTCCTGTGTGTGAAGGCAACATGAGAGAGAAGCAGCTATGTTTAGCATGTCCTACTTTTTGATCATAGGAAAAAAAAAAAAGAGAAGCAGGGTGAGACATCTTTCTGTGCTCATCTTTGGAGGCACTTCCGAGTCACGCGCGAAACACCGATCCCGTTTCGAAAAGATCAAAATTTTTTCCGACTCTCTATCTGGAGGGTGCACAACCTTTTGAGTCCGCGATTCCGATATGCGGCATTTCTGCCACTCGCTCACCAGAAACTTGCACAGATAAGATAACCATATGACACATATTTTAAGAAGCTTTCCCGTCATTTTGGTTGTTCCAACATTTCCATAAAAAAACTGCCCCGTTTTTTCCCCCTTATTTTCAATGAAACTTACTTGAATGTTTGAAATATAGGGTTGAGATTATTCTCATGATTTATAAATTAATGCGTTTGACAATATTTTCGGCTATGATTGGCAACTTCATATTTGACTTTGACCATTTCTTTTTTCACTGAAATTGGCAACCTTACTTGCCTTTTACAGCTTTTTTGGCTGTAATTAGCAACCTTATTAGCTTTAGACATTTTTTGGCTGCAATTGACAACCTTACTTGTCTTAGATAACTTTTGCTATAACTGGCAACTTTAGATAACTTTTGCTATAATTGGCAACTTCACTTATATTTGATAATTTTTTAGGCTATAGTTGGCGATATTCCGTATGGATTCCGTATTTTATGAAGGAGATATGGTCAGTCAAGGCTTTTATTGTGTTGAATGTATTGATACTTTTCTACAGGAACCGATTTCGCTCGCCGCATCCGGCCCGCGGGCCGGAGATTGTGCACCCCCAGCTCATCTAATTTCTCCGTACATTAAACCAGTGTTCTTTAACGCTTTTTTTCCACTTGTGGCCTCAATTGGACTATACTTTCTTCTCGTGTCCCTTTGTTTTACTCAAAAGAGCGATATCCTTCCTATATATATATTTTGCAATTATTTTTCTAGTAAATTTATATTGAAATAGAATTTCGTAAATGAAGTTGATTTCTGGACCCTCTTGATTCAGTGACGGTTCCTTTGGGGTTTTTTGAAGCACCGTCTCAATACCATACGTCCTTCCTTGGGTAAAATGATGTTCTAGGGCCCAGCATTCACTAGAAGTAAGTGCTTTCATGCATTTGCAGGGTGTCCCATAAATTCGTAAATAAAAAACTTGAAAGAATCTGTATAGATTTGAATATACGGTTTGGGGTGAAGTTATTCTCACAAAGGGGAAAGGGATATTTTTTTTCTGATACAAGAAAAAAATTAGTTCAAATTTTTATCGATAGAAGGTGCTGCACGAAAGCACATCACTTGGAATATATAAATCAGAGTCCTATAAAATGCGGAATGTGCGCTTGACAGCTCATTACTGACACTTTCCTCTTGTTATTGGTGCTCACACAAGGTCTTCATTATGACGTTGACATTGGTGGATAAAGCACCATTGGTGAATTTGCTTTACTTGCTGATAAAACACATACACCTCGTCCATATTCTTCTGCGAAACTTCTAGCGAATTGTTACATGTTGAAATGTGCGTGCACGCGTTGAGAACCTAACGTAAAGTTTATTTCTGTGTAGTGTTGCCATCTGCATCTATTTTTTCGATTCTGAGTGGAGTGTGGTGATTGAATATTTGTACCGTTGTAGGCCCGTTTCTCTCTATGGCGAGACTTTTCAACGGAATGATAGGCTCGCATTCGCGCAAATTTGTTTTACGTAAGTCACGAATCACCGGATAAAGCTTTACCAACGTTTCGAACGCAGAAGATATTAAGGAAAGGTTCTCCCGATCCCCCCAGTCACTCATGCCGAACTGGTTTGCAACGCCCTCTATCAAAAACAAGTTTGAATTGGTTTTTTTTCTGCAGGAAAGAAAAAATTCCCCCTCTCATGAGAATAAACTTTTTCGCAAGCCCCCACATTCAAATACACCGATTCCTCTCCAATTTTTATGAGTCTTTAATCTCTTTTATGGGACACACTGTGAATGCACACAGTAAGTGCATTCTGGACATTTCATGATGCAAAGACTCACTGTAAAGGGGGTTTTCGAAATTCTATCCCTAAAGTGGTTATGGGGGGTCAGAAAGTTATATAGAGACATCACGCCGAGTCGAAACCGCTGAAGCTATAAAGCCAGGTTTTCCTAGGAGCAGGTTACTACAGCACGTGTAGCGTGAAAACGCTAATTGGTTAAAAAAAAACCTGAATTTCAGGCTTTCAACCAATCAGTATTTTCACGCTGCACACGGCATAGAAATTCTACTCCTGGGAAAACCCGTCTTATGTATGAAAGTTGGTCAGTATTTCTATTTCGTTATCTTAGAGAATCACTACAAATAGATTTTTTTTTAATTCGACGGATTCAAAGGGTACATGGAACAATCATCGCTGAGCCGATATCCTTCAAGCTATTTAGTCAGTAGTTTGATTTTATGTCATACTCGATCTGAAAAAACTTCGGTGGCACTCCAAAGTGCCGAAATACACTAGCTGAAAATCGCCAACCCTCCCATCATTACTTTTAATATAATTTTATTCCAAAACTCTTCGTGGTACGTACCTTTGACAACAGTTTGGGAATCACCACCCGAGATCAAAGGATTTAGAAAATAACTTATACTTATCAATCATTACTGCTTTTGAAAAAGAATCAATTCCCGACATGATAATATTACTGTTGAAATCCTTTTATCAAAAGAAAAGTCGGTTTTTCAAGAGCTATAGGCAGATCAGATTAAGGTCACATACATCACACCAGTAATAAATTTGACGCCACTCCTTAGAATCACGGATAATGGTTGTTATTTGGATATTGTTATAATTTTTTGTAAAGTATAAAAAGGACCAATATTGTAACATGGGGGAGAATTCGTTTTTGTTATTAGGACTTCGGTTTATGAGATCAATTTCTTTTCATCGAGTTTTTTTCTTTTTCGCATGTTTTGAAGCTAAGGTGGAACCAGGCTCATTTTTTCGTCTATACGTTATCTTATCATCTTGCAAGACTAGGCAGGAGGTCAGGAGGCCCTTTCGTTGATAAGAATTTCCGTACTCCGTTCAGAATTTCCTAATCGGGCGATAATAGCCATTATGATCCATGAACGTGTGGCGCTTCTTTTGGAATTTCTTTCCTATTGCGAAAGTCATGTAGAAGGCAAAAAAAAAAGAAGTCACTTTCTTCAGTTCATGGTCAGTTTCTTTCAACTGACTGCATTCGCAGTTTCTTTGGCCAGAAGACTTTCACAAAAGGGAATCTATAGAACTTACCATACATTATAAAAGTATCGTAATTCGAGATACACATTAGATAGTTCCATTTTAACTCCTCATAATTTCTGAAATTTAAAAAAATTTAGTTTAAAGGGGAAAAATTCCTCTTAGAGAACAATATGGAAAAAAATTGCACGATTCAACATTTTGAAACTGGTTAAGTGGGGAAGAAAAACGGAGTTCGTTTTCATACAGTCCATTCAACTAAATGGGATATACTTTCGTCGTACTTACTACCGGGATTTTTTTTTAATACGGTAATTGATTAGTTATTGTTATCAGAAACTTCGAGTCCTGGTGTGATAACATTATGCGGCGGAACATGATTAGAGGTGCATTCTCTTGACCGATGTCAAGATAAACAAATTTTCGATAATAAATAATTCCCCTATTTTTCCAATATTACAGGAAACAATACCAAATTGAAGTAGACCAACTGAACTCGCGTCTCGCTGAAGCCGAAGCTAAACTGAAGACCGAAGTGGCTCGAATCAAGAAGAAGATGCAGGTCCAAATCACGGAATTGGAGATGTCCCTGGACGTCGCCCACAAGCAGAACTTGGACTTGCAAAAGACCATCAAGAAACAAGCCCTTCAACTCCAAGTATGTTTCATTCCAGACTTCATTCTTGGAAAACGTATAATGCTCTCACTCTGGTGACCTTCATTGGTGATCATATCTATGAATGGGAACATATAGGCCTATATATATTTTTTTTCAAACTTGATATGTCTAATGAAACCAATTTATAAAAATGATTGTTTCTTTTCTGTGTCTCATCAGGAGCTTCAGTCCCATTACGATGAAGTTGCTCGTCAGCTCCAACAAGCTGTCGACCAGCTCGGTGTCTGCCAACGCCGCTGCCAGACTTTGCAGATGGAACTCGATGAAATCAGATCCGCTCTCGAACAAGTAAGACATAATCTAGATCTTGTTTTAATTCTACGACTGAAAAGTATTGCAGACACGGATTTCAGTTTTGTTTATTTCGATGAGATTTTATGTGAAATATATCTTAAAAACCGTAATCTTAATCAGGGATGAACAACCTATTCAGTCTGTGGGTCAGATATGCACTATTTTTGCCACTCGCTGGCCAGAAACTTGTTCATAAAGCGTGAACACATGACCCGTATTTTACGGGTTATTCCGGAATTTTGGCTGTCCCAATTTCTTTATAAAATCTCACGTTTTCTTCTCCAATTTTCAAAGAAGTAGTTACAAGTTTTTGAGATCAAGAATTAATGAGAATTTAATCAAGAATTTCCTCGTTAATGATGGAAGAAACACGCCACCTATTTCGTCAGCTTAGACAGGCTTTATTAACCTCAGTCGTGACAAAACTTTCAACACTTTGCAACAGATGGCTCCCCAATTCGCATCCAAAGACCACTCGGACGCAGCAAATACAAAGGCGAACTCTTCGGACGACCAGACGTAAACATCACCCCTCCACGACTCATTCGTGTGAATTATGACCACGAGGTCCTGATGACGGCTCTCCATTGAAGAGCCGATTCTACCAAATGAATTTATTTGTCTTGAAAACGTGGCAATTTTTGTATAAATTAAAACCAGGCAAATTTTCTAATTTTTGTGATAATATAATATTATAGTTATGCTCTATCGTAATTAGTTATAGTCAAATAAATGTATTCATCTCACATACTTGTCAAAATATACCAATTTCTGGTAAATTTAATTTTGAATGCAGTTTGTACCCATCATCCGCCATTTCTCAGCAATTTCAGCGATAGGTGTCAACTCTACTTGCTCTTTGACAATTTTCTCAGCTTTAAATTGCAAATTTATTGCGATTGTGATTCGGAGGTTGTGCACCCTCTAATCTGTCTTGAAAATTTTCCTGAAAACGCAGAAAGAAGCAGCACGTTTCATACATAGCACTTCTTCTATGACACCCACAATCACGTGGTGATTTGGTGCCACGTGGCAATTTACTAGCATCCCCCTCTCCAGTATGATAATATTAGTTGTATAGAAATATCGATAGCATGATACGGTTAAATCTTTTCAAACCGACCACCGTTATTCGGAAATCCGTCTTTCATTGGCGTAAGCACTTGAACAATGTCTTGAAAAATATTAATAGCAACGAGAGTACGTGAAATTCAAAAGCCAGAAAAAAAAAATGGCCTTAAATGAAATTTACCTTCTAGAAAGGTTACAATGATTTCTGTTTGTGTCCCCCTCTTCTCCCTTTCCCTCCCACCCCATAAAAATTTTGAGCTTTCCAAGTACCTAAATCGAAAGTTTCCTTTATGTTGTTTTCGTGGTACGGCTATAACAGCTGCTCGTAGTTTCGATTCATTAAGCGCTAGCTTCAGTTTGCTAGTGTCATCTGTCGTCAATTTTATGAACTATCACTTTCGGTTTTCGTTTATTGGTGTTTTATTTTTTCCTGTTTTATAATAGATCTGCCTGGTAAATTTAGCAAAAAAATTTTGTAATTCCATTATGTACTATTTATTTTCGTGAACTGTAATTTTTATTATTTTGTAAAAAATTTTATTTCGTGTATCTTAATTCATGCTAGTTGTTACGGTCAAACTCAGTTATAACGACCTCATAACGTCCGCCATAATTTATGGACTCGGCAGATTCCTACGGAGAAAATTGCTAATGAACCTTGCTTACAACGTCGATGAAAACACAATAAACTCGGATAAAACGATAAATTTTCCGTCACTTTGTTTTCTTTTTCCCATAAAAATTCATAGAAAATTCCTAAAAAAATGTCCCGTTTTTTCAACGAAAAGCTTGCGCGCTTTAATTCCAATTCTAAAATCATGGAAGCATATAATTTGCATAATTTATGAATTAGGCTATAATGTGAGAATTTGTTCCATAAAATAGTCTTTAATTTCTTGCAGACTTGGCGCAGCACTTTATTCCCAACCAAGGGAGTTACTTGCTATTTCACGGATGATTAGCAGCATTTTTGGCGACAAAAGCCCTGTACTTATGACCCTAATTTCCCGTATTTTTCTCGATCAAATATGGTCCGTCTAATCATGCGGCAATAACCTAGTTTTGGTTTAAGTTTGGTTGCATCTGATTAAAAAAACGGTCACCTCGGTTGTAACGACAAAATTTCAAAGAATCTTCGATGACATTTTGACCAAGTTTGAACTGTATTTCGCGTCTCGATATGCATTATTTTGTCACATCTGATTGTACGTGATTTTTTTTTATGGTGTCATAGGCTATGCGTGCGAAGAAACAGGCCGAACAGCAATATGAGGAAGCTCACGCCAGAGTTAACGAGTTGACGACTATCAACGTGAACATCAGCGCTGCCAAAAACAAGCTGGAAAGTGACTTTGCAACCCTTCAGTCCGACTATGAGGAAGTCCATAAGGAATTGAGGGTAGGTATTTGCTCAGCCATTTTTCTATAGCAATAACTGTGAAAATCATGAATTTCAACTTCCAATTTCAATTAGAGACATCGCACGTAAGCATCATATATATCAGGGTTGCACAACATTTTCAGTCTGTGGGCCAGAACTGAGGCAATTCTAATACTCGCGAGAAAGAAATTTGAATATACATATAGAGTGACCATATGTCCTGTATATTACAGAACATTTTCATACTTTGGGGTCACCCCAATTTTTCCATATAATATATATAATGTTCGATTTTTTCCCCTTATTTTCAACGAAGCTTGAAATCCAGAATTGAGATTATTTAGCTGACTTTAGCTGATGGCTTAAAGAAAATTTTTGGCTGTAATTCGCAACTTTACATCATGCGTTTGACAAAATTTTTAGCTGTAATTGGCATCCTTACTTGACCTTAAGACAATATTTTTGATTGTATAATTGAAGACATATAGAGAATTTTTTTTTTAGCTGTAATTGGGAACCTTACTTGTTTAGGAAAATGTTTTTGGCTGTAATTGGCAACCTTACTTGCCTTAGCTTTTTTTGTTATTGATTTTTTTTTGGCTGCGATTGGCATTTTTATTTGGCGTTGACAATTTTTGTTTGCGATAATTGGCGATATCCCTTATTTTTGCAAGGGAAATGTGGTCACCTAGGCTTTTATCGTGTTGTGTGTACTGATATTTTTTTACTAGAACTCTTTTCGTGGGTTGGATGGAACCTCTTGGCGAGCCGGAGGTTGTGCACCCCCGATCTATAGTATCTTCAAAATCCAACAATATTTCAGTCAAACAGAAAAAGAGGCAATGACTCATCTCTCAATGTTTATAGGTCGTGGACGAGAAGTACAACCGAACCGTGATCGAACTGAAGTCCACCAAAGATCTGTTGATCGAAGAACAGGAAAGGCTGGTCAAGATAGAATCCATCAAGAAGTCATTAGAGATGGAAGTCCATAATCTCCAGGTGCGCATCGAGGAGGTTGAAGCGAACGCTCTGGCCGGTGGAAGACGAGTCATTGCCAAGCTGGAAGCCAGGGTCAGTACAAAACCTTTTTCTTAGGAAACTCACGTGAAATCTTGCTGAACGCGAATTGGAAAATTTTAAATACGGGTGCTTGTGTGCTGTTCCCGACTTACAAGAAAAGGGTCCCAAGGTGAAGTCTTAAAAAAAAACTTTTATAAAAGTTACAATTGATTTTATTCATTTAAGTATTCACAAAAATATTTTTAAAAACTCCGACGGAAAATTATTATGAGTCACTAAAAAAAAATAATGAAAGTATTAATAATTTGAACGCCAATACAAGCCAAGAATGAATTAATTTAAAAACCTCGCAACCCTAGAGTAATAGAGTGATGTCATTCAAATAACATATAATCAAGTACAGGACAGACAAAGGAAGAGAAAAAAAGAGAAATAACTTACTTCTCTAAAACAGAGAAACTGGAAGAGAGAAAGGAATAGAAAGTGAAAAGATAAGATTTTTAATAGATATCGACAAGAAGCGCGAGAGGAGATGAGTAGCCTAGTCGACTGTCATCACCTTTAGTAATTTTTTGCGGCTTCAATAATCACATTCCGTCGCTAATTTTTTTTGTTATTATGTGTTTCCGGGTAAGATGAATGTACTTAAATTTTTTAGATCATTTTTTGAGGACGACACCTTTGAACTGGACTAAAGTAACAAAAAATACGTCTTCCGGTTTGAGGAGTCAGGAAAGTGATCTAGTGATAGAGTTTTTCTCTGAAACATAGTACATATGAGTAGGGCTAGGATTTTTATGACTCAAAAGCTGTTAGAAAATTCCCTAAAAAAAATTTGTCCTAAGAAACGAAAAATATGTCTCAAAAAAACTGAAGACAGAAGAAAAAAAACACCCAAAGGCTTCCTTTTGTACTTCAGGCAACTTTATTTTAAAGAAAATAATGTGTGAATGAGATGTGTGTAAATACAATTGATGCTATTTAAAAAAAAAAGTTGTTACTTGCACTAAAGTTTTCTTTATTTTACTTACTACCACATGAATGTCTCAGAATCGTATGTAACAAAGGTGAAGTCAATGCGTCGGGGAACACACCTTCTCAACCGGCTAAGGCTTTGTGCGTAAACGGCAAAGAATGTTAAAATACTGAGGCCTTGTTATCTACGTGACCTGGGCGGAATCGATTGCGTAACCAGGGCAGACCTTCTCGATACCCCAGGTCAGATATTTTCTTAGTGGGGGAGGCTCTTAAAAATAAAAAAATTATGAAAAGTGAGAGTACATTTTTGTGAGGCTCCCATTCTGCTCGGAGCCCCGGTCGCCCCAGCCTAGTTACGGTCCTGGAAGTGACTTTTTTTTTAAATCGCAGTTATCTTTTTCCTCATGGTCCAATTAACGTATATATCAAGTTTCAGTGAAATACGTCCGCAACAACGGGCACTACATAGGTCGGAGTAATGTCAGTATAATTTCAACGGACACTACTCAGCTTAATTATACTGTCACTACTCCGGCCTATGTAGCGCCCGTTGTGGTGGACGTATTTCATTGAAACTTAGCATATACGTTATATGGATCATAAGAAAAAAATAACTGGTATAAAAAGCACCACTTTCTTACCTGGTTGTCAAAAATTAACATTTTTTTTACGCAAAATAATGCTCGAAAAATATGAAAAAAGCTCTATTGCGTAAAAATAGTGAAATATGCAAAATTATAAAAAAAAATATGCGATGTCATAGAAATTTCTAGCCTATTCATGAGTTATGCATACGAATCTCGTCACAGATCAAGGACGTAGAAATCGAGTCAGAAGAAGAGAAGCGTCGCCACAGCGAGACTCAGAAATCCATGCGCAAGAAGGAGCTCCGCCTCAGGGAACTCATGCTCCAGACCGAAGAGGACCACAAGACCATCACCATGCTCAACGATGCCGTCGAGAAACTCACCGAAAAGGTCAAGATGTACAAGAGGCAACTGGACGAACAGGTAACGATACCCACGGTGTCCAAGTCTACCATTCACCCATTTCCAAACTAACCGATTAACCAATGACCGATCTTTGCCCAGGTGGATCATTCTGCGATGATTTATATCATATATGCTCAACCTATGACCCGCGGGTCATCTGATATGGTCCGTGACCTCAAATCTAATTTTGTATAAATGAACTATGCAGCACATAACCAGATAGGTCACTCAAGTGACCTGTTCTAGTTCTGTGCACTACTACTTGTCTGACACTGTTCTAGTTTACGCAAGGGACTTGCGGCACATTCTTACTTGAATTATGTGACTCGCGGCACATTTCTAGACCACTGAAGTGTCCCCGAATCACATTCCCAGATCACTAAAGTGACTCCCGGTACACTTCCAGATCACTTAAGTGACCCGCGTCACATTCTCAGACCACTTAAGTGTCCTGGATCACTGCTATAAATTGCGAAAGTGACTCGTGGCATATTGTTACTTGTAAACCTGCAGCACATTCCAGATCACTTGAGTGTGACTTGCGAGAAATTTACTGATAACTTAAGTGTGAGTCGCGGTGCAGTTCCACATCACTGAAGTGGCCGGCGGCACATCCCTAAATCACGTAAGTGACCCGTGGCATATTTACAGATCAACTGAGCATCCCGCGGCATAGTTCCGGAACACTTGTGACCCGTGGCACATTTAAATTCAGCATTCGGGTTAGCAGTATTCAAGAAAGGATGCTAATTTGGACCTCTCAATCCTTATACAGCTTGATTATACCAGAGTCGTAGGACAATATTCGCGGCGCGTATATGATAGGCAACCTCAAATACTGTTGACGCTCGTTATAACGACTATACGTTAATGCGACCGTTTCATTGCAACGAATAAGTTCTAAATTCCCCCCCCCCCCCAAAATCACGTTATTTTTCATCCAATGTAACGACTTACAAACACTATTCAAGCACCACCTCCTGGGGATAGATCTATCTCTACGAGGCTGATTCTGTACAATGTTCGAACTCAACTCTTCCCCCCATTTGGCAAAATAACAAACTTGAGCTTTCAAAGATTGCCAGGGAGAATTGATGCAATAGAAACCCTCGACAGATGAGAGAACGTCTTCATTAAATAGCAATGTTATGCGAGATCTGAGATGCATATATTAAAGAAAACATTTATAGATAATTTTTTTACTTTTTTAAATATTAACCAACGTTACATATGCCTATTGAGAGCTAAACTAATTAACAAAAGCATATTTAAAATATCTGTCTGATTACATATCCTCTTTTTACAAAATTTTCTTGAAAAAAAGAGTTTTTTTTATTCAAAACTCATTCTAAATTGATGTACTGTATATGATAAAAGATGGCGCTACAATATAATTTATAAAGATTGTATTGTAGAGCGAGTTTGGTGGTTGATTTTGTGAGGACTATGCATGAAATGACCAAGAGAGCAAGGTCAGTGACCAAGAAAGTGTGCATGTGAGTGACCAAAAGAGTGACTTGAAGTTAGGGTCGAGAGCGATGGCCACAGCCCAGGACGGCCAGTTTGAGGAAAGAGCGGTCAGGAAAATAATGCTAGAATTGGGAGAAGAGCGACAAAATTTGTGTAGCCGCACAGGTAGCAAAACCATAAATACGGCTCTAGCTGGAAAGAGTGTATATATGTATATATATATATATATATATATATATATATATCCACAGTTATCCATAGAATAATTGATGTCATAGCTTGCATCCTGTGAAGCATACATGCTCAACCTATGGCCGACGGGCTAAATGTGGCCCTCGGTATCATCTGATGTGGCTCGTGGTCTCAAATTCCCTTGCCTTCCCAGCAGCGCATAACCAGATCACTTAAGTGACCTGAGCCACAATGCAGTTTCACATCCCTAAAATGGTTGGCGGCACATACCCAGATCACTCAAGCGAACACAATGGAATATTTACAGATCAGTTGAGCATCCCACGGCACAGTTCCAGAACACTTCAGTGACCCATGGCACACTTGTAGATTATTCAAGTGATCCGTGGCTCATATACGGATCGCTCAAAGATCACTCCGTTCCACGTTTACACATTACTCAAGTGACCCGCATTCCACAAAAGGTTGTGCACCCTTGATTCACAGTTTTTTTTCCTTACAGATATGGACGGAAGCTCCTATAATACACGACGGAAAGCTCCTATAATGTTTCTCTCTCTCATAATAATAATAATAATAATAATAATAATCATAATAATAACCACTTCTATAATCATAATAATAACCATTTCCATATCCATAATAATTAATGGGAATTTTTCTCGCATTGCTTAGGAGGGTATCTCTCAACAAAGCCTGAGCCGCGTGCGCAGGTTCCAGAGGGAGCTCGAGGCCGCCGAGGACAGAGCAGAAGCCGCAGAGGGTAACCTGTCCATGATCCGTGCGAAACACAGGTCCTGGGTCACAACCAGCCAGGTTCCAGGAGGAGTGCGTCAAGTTTTCGTCACGGAAGAGACAAGCAGCAATTATTGATGATAATTCAATTGGAAAAAAAAGCAAAATAAATAAACTCTAAACTAACAAATAATAATTACACAACATCGTTATTATAATTATTTTGAAATGAATTATTGTTTTATGTCGCTTCTTTATTAAATTTTTTTTTTTCTGCCGAGAGCGTCGCTTTTTACGTGTGAATGTCTTAAGCAATCTTTAGACTGAAATTTGCATCGTGATAATTTGCACACATTTTTACCGTTTGTTATCGCTGTTTTTTTTTTTCTTTTTTCTGCGGACTGGACAGTCTTGGTCATTATTTACATTATGTGCGCGGAATCAAATGACGCTAAAAATATAATTCATGCTCAAAAGCTTTGAAGAAAATTAAAATGTCAATGAATAACATCCGTGGACCATGGTTATCGGATTATAATGGGTCGTAACGAGTTTTTTCAGATGTAAAAGGTGGGTTCTAATTGGTGTAGCTCTGTTCGGAGCCCTTTGGAGAGAGAATCAGTTCGAAGAATTGGTTATTATGCATCTCAGACAATTGAGAGACGATTTTTATGCAAAAAAAAAATAGTTCCGAAAATGGCCGATTCGTGGGCAATGGAAATTAATTGCGTAAACGATGAAATTGCATGAAGTGTTGAAGAACCGTGGTTTAAAAAAAGGCATGGAACATTTTTCATCTAATTTTCGTCACTTAAAACTATTACGCAGCACTATATTTCCCCCTAACGACCATATTTGTAACTATTTTTTTTTACAAAAAAATTTCTCTATATTCTCAAATGCACAATTTCGATGCTACTTTGCCGGGTGGTTACATCTCCAAAAGGCTATGATTAGGTATATTCTAATTCGAACCACCCTGTATAGAGAGAAAAAAAAGAAGGAAACAACAACAAAAAAAAACGTTTCAACAGCAGTTACTCTTGTCCACAAAAAGCATCCTGGAAATGTCGGCGTAGTTTTCTATCTCTTGATGATTGTGATCTTCGCAGCTATAAATCCGAGCCAATGTACAATGTTTTTTCATTATTTCGGTAATACTGTACATCTTTATGCATAGATCTATATGCAATTTCTTTTTCTAAATTATTGAGTAATAAAATATTCACTGAAATAGAATTTTACTTCTTTTCATTATGAAAAATTATGTTCTCTCTCTACATTTATGCCACCATTTTGGAAAAAAAAAAAATATAACTACGTTGGAAATAAAGTCTTATTACTTGAACATTGCTTTCTATTTCACTTGTGGGATTATTGCAGCTGTATTGGGATATTTCGCAGATAATTTTTTGAAGTGAACCTTCTATAGTGACATAAGAGTGAAATTTTGTGAGCGGAAAGGAAACCATCACGGAAAGTGAAACGCTTTCTTTTTCCTCAAAACCGGTTCCATAGAAAAACTGATAGGTGATTCCGAAAAGCAGATGGGTTGTTGGTGGCTGATGGGGGGGGGGGATATTAATAGAGTCTCGGCCGTGTAAGAAAATAAAGTTGGGGGAGGGGACATGTACAGTAACAGAGCCCTACTTACGCTATTTAAAGTTACGTCAGCTCGAAGTTTCGCGTTTTTTTAATGTAAAATACATGTTTCTTAAATTCAAGTATAATCACAGGATAATTGCTGAATTGCTAGTGATTATTAATTTATACGCATCTGTTCTGACGTGGGATTCACGTTTACAGGAATGGGTGTCAAATATCTAAACAAATTAATGAAAATGGAAATTAATTCAAGAAGTAAATAAATAGCCAAAACCTATATATATAAAATTGATTTTTTGTGTGTGCGTGCGTGTATGTTCTTTATACAAATCTACAATTTTAGATCGATCATCGCCAAATTTTGCATATATATCAAATGGGACCCGACTTGAACGATAGGCTACTTTAAAATTTCATCAGAGCAGGGCAAATGCCCCAAATTGGCAAAAAACTGTCTGGCAACAATGGTTTTTGGGCTTCAACAATCACTTTCGGAACGTTCACGTTGGTTACCGTGGTTCCCTAGCAATGCGTTTCAGACGTGTATATGCCTTTACAATGGTTTGTCACTTCTTTAACGCTGCCAGTGTGTATGTATAACATGTATAATGCCTTTATAATGGTTTGCCACTTTTTTCAATCCTTCCAGTAATGAGACTTTTTGAATAGATGCCATAATCATCATCAGTTTGAGGGTAAGGCAAAGGATGATCCCCATTGAAATCAGTGTTAAAATTGCTGATTTTACTGTAGAAATGCGGAAATTTAGTGGGGGGTTTCCTGCTACATCAATAATTTAAAAAATTGTATTGAATTCTCGATTTTTGAAATATTGAGTTCGCTTAGAGATATACGAAGCCCAGAAAATTAAATATAAAATAATGAGCCAGACCCACTTTTGAGTATATCCATACTATATAACATTGATTGCAATTTTTTTATTTATATCTTCTCAAGCTTGAAAATGAAAATGTGTCTGTATTGACCTTTAATACTCAACTGCATCAATTCATATAGTTTAGGTTGTTTTAAAATTAATTACGGGCCCGTAAAGTACATCGAAGAAATTCCACAGCTTTAACTAAGAATTTTTGAAAGCTGATACAGGCAGATGTGGATAATTTGAAGTTCAAGGAGGGGGGGGGGTCGAAATGCCTAGCGCCCCTTAAAAAGGGGGGAAAATATTCATTTTTACGTTTCTTTAAATCTAGATTTGTTTATTTCATGAGTCGCGCAGGAAGTCGCCATATTGGTTAATTTAGACACGGTTTGTATGATGGGTGATATCACGTGATCCAAAAAGCCTCATTGAAGAAAACCCGGGCAACGCCGGGTATTATAGTTAGTTAGGGAATAAAATAATGTAGTTAACAAAAACAAACTTTCACCATTCCGCAACTTTTTCGCAAGTTCGTGGGAGTTCCAAGGACGTAAATTACAGGTTAAACGATCGTTTAACCTGTAAATGATGCGATACTGGGAATCAAAAGTTTTTTTATACCTCTCTCTCTCTCTCTCTCATTTCAGCTAGCACAAACAAACTAGTTTAGAAGATATTTGTTGGATTTAGCAGTTAACAACCTAGAAGTTTCACTTCTATCGCGCGAGATTCCCACGCAGAATTTTTTTTTTCTTAAGGGAAGAAGAGACTAAAATCGATATTTTTTGTATAAAAATGTTTGTCCGGAATTGTTTAAATGTTATCTGATGTGAAAAAAACCATCTACAATTCCAGTTAAGATTCAAAATCCGAATTCCAGTAATTTTCGTTGAAAATACGGAAGATAAAACGGGACAATATTTTGTAAAAAAAAAAAATCGGGATGGGAAACTTATTTGAAACTCGGGTTACATGGTTACAATCAGTGTTATCCAAAAAAGTAATTGTGAGGGGTATTTTTTTTTATCGGTGAGTAATAGCTTCAAATTATCATCCATGTTTGTGGTTCCAACATTTCCATTTATTGGCGTTTTGAAGCATCATTATATTGGGCTTTGAGCCCTGTCTTCCTTTGGCAATCATACATATAATTGATTGCATTCAAGTTTTGAATACAACCAAATCTTATTAATTTACTTGTAACGCTGCAGTTTTTCCATGCCTACAACACGATACTGACAAAACATGAAAATTCAAGCAGTTGATATCGTCACTTAAAAGTATTGAAATCAAATGACAGCTAGAACACAAAACAAGCACAATTCTGACAACATAAATACCGTATATAGCCGTGTTTAAGCCGACCCCTCCCCCACTTCAGGACCACCGAAATCGGTTATAACGACCCCGGTTTAAATGATACATTGGCTATAACGTCATGGATAATTTCTATGGAGTATAACATCGATGAAAACGCAACGCCTCCGGATATAACAGATTTCGTCGATTTGCTTACGTTCCCCAAAAGATTTCTATTGAAATGTCTCATTTTTTTTCAAAAAAAATCTTTAATTTAAATACTGAAATCAGGGGATAAAGAGAATTTGCATAATTTATATGTCATATTATAGTATATAAGTATAGGATTATACATATTCATCTCGTATATTTGTCATGTATAACTTTTTTCCTTGGTGAAGTTATTTTTAATCCCTTGCAGATTTTATGTAGCACATTATAATCCGTTTCAGGTTAACTTTGGTGGAGAGAAAGGTAGAGAATGTGTTCCTTCGCCACAAGATAAAGTTCCCATAAATCATAGTTTTATGATGATCATTTATACAGAATATTTCAAATTTTTTAATGATTTTGAAAAAATAATGAAAAAATATCGTTTTGAACCGATATTTCTTCGTTTGAAATTTTTAAATTATAAAGAAATATTGGTTACCATTATTCAAAAATCTATAGCAACCACAACGACATTTTGCTGCGATATCCTAGAAATCGTCCATACCTTACCGATGCTGCGCATCGATACATTGGTTAAGAGGCGTTTGTTGCCATAGCAACGAGTGATGAGGTTCCCTCGTAGCTTCCTCTTCACTACAAAGTTAACCTGAAACGGACTATAGTCCCAGTCAAGAGTTATCTATAGTCAATAATTGATAATTTCTCCGAAAATTGGCAACATTTTTGCGAGAATTGGCCATGTGCCGTATTTATGATCCCGATTTCCCGTACCGTTCTCGATAATATATGGTCATCTCCTGATTGCAGTGAAATAAGTTAGTTCTTGTATTTGGTTGCATTTTCGATATTTTTCATTTTTAAAGTATTTTAGGAAAACGTCAACCTCTCAGTTATTGCGGAAAAATTTCTAGGCATCTTTGTGTCATTATAATCGAGTTTGACTGTATTTTATGTGCAGCTTTTTATAATCATTTCTCTGTGTTTGAATCCTTTTGGGATGCCGGAAAATAAGAAAAATAAAAACTGAATATAAACTCGGTTGTTACGACACCTCGGCTATAACGTCAGTAATTATCGGTCCGGACTGACATATGGCACATGGAGAGTAGTGTTTATGAACCTTGCTTATAACGTCGATGAAAAGCGACCACCCCGAATATGAAAACAAATTTTTCCATTTTAATGACGTTTCCCAAGAAAATTGTTACGATAATGCTGATCACATTCAGGGATTAACGTTCCGTCTGCCTAATGTTGAAAAAAAGATTTATGACACGTTTGATGCTCCGACTTGCTCATTGACATGCCCATTATACAAACCATTTCCGTATTTTGCCCTTCCTGACTTTTTCCTATAAAAATGTCCCGGTTTTTTTTAATGAAACTTACTTCAACTTCTAATCTTCGCTGGAATCAGAAATGAAGGTAATTTACATGATTTTTAAATTTTGTTGTGATGAATATGAATAATAAATATTCATCACACATATTTGCTGAGTTAATTTTTTTCCCGTGAAATACGTTTTAGCAGACTTGCTGTATCACTGTATTTCTCTTCAACAGAGATACTTATAAGTACTATTTGGCAGTTTTGCCAACACACATGTTTAGTGAGAATCAGTGATATCCCGTAATAATTATCTTTGTTTCCCTTCATTTTTCTCCATCACATATGGTTATCATGATCATAAAGAAACAAACAGTTCGTTCACACTATCGCCTCTCTGCTTATGTTTTTCGTCAAAAAATGTCTTAAAAAGTTCAACCTCGGTTGTAACGCAAAATTTCGTGGAATCTTGGATGTCGTTATAAAAGAGTTTGACTGCATTTCCACGAAAATATATCAAATATGATATCACTGTACCAATATGATGTAACAGATGCTTGTTGAGGTTTCTGAGAACTGGAGTATTATGATGCTGGATGGTATCAAAAGTTATACCCGCAACTGAAAGTCAGCAATAGATGCCATCTACTGGCTATTGTAGTAGGCATCAAACAAATTTTCTGGGAAGAAAATTATGTTTTCAATGCCGACATTATTCAATAGCGCACTATCTACGCAATTTCTTTCTGGGCTATTCCATCATTGTTCAACTCACAATGGATGATGAACTTAAGAACAACAATTTCCAGGGTTGTTCAATTGTGTGTTACTTGCTGCTCAAGGAAACAGTCGAAGACATTGAAATATCCAACAGGTGATGATCCTTTTGAATCCTGCTTACACCATCCCAACCAAACACGACGCCGCGTGGGCTGCGGAACCAAAAAGTGCTTCGGAAGCGAATCTTCACGAACCCATTGCTGCTGCTAATCTCGGCCAAAAAAAAGTGATTACGAGGTAAAACAACGCGAGTAATCTTGCACATTGGGCCTCGTGAACTTCCCTCCCATACTGTGTTCAATGTTAAGTTTATAAATACACTCAAGTGCTATGCCTTAATGGCGAGAAGAGAAAAAAGAATATATAGAGCATCTTCTCTTCCTTCCGCTCCTTGTCGATTGTGACCTTGGATTATTGTGTCGCACAATGTCACGTTCAGGCTTTTGTCATGACACTTATAATGTCTAATTGACTTATGAACTCGAAGAAGAATCGACTGGGAGAAGCATTGCTTTCTATTCCTACATCCATTTTACGATACGGATCTTTAGAAACATTGGAGGCAAATCTCCAAATGCAATATATCCATTGTTTTCAGTTGGCTCAAGCTTAGTTTCCATAACTTTATTCAGGGCTTCATTGGGTTTTTCATATGGAAGTCCTCCCTCTTCTGCTAATATATATCCCGAATGTATTTAAAAATAAAAGATCCTCGAGGTCACCTCATTGCGTATAATTTGTATTATGCACAAGGGTAGACAGAGGGAAAGTAAGGGAGTGGTACCTTTCCCGAACCGGGTCTCGCTGGTCATTGATTCGAGGCAGTCGTGCTGCCTTTCTCGCCTAACCAGATATAACTGGCAGGATTTGCAGCGTCCATTTACTGTTTTCCCATGTACCCAAGAGGGTGGGTCAGCGTTGTACCACACCGATACCTATGGGTAATACGCCTGGATAAATTTAAGCACTTAAAAACTTGTTTCAAGCTTAGCCATTTAAAAACTTGATCTAAAAAATATAGAATATTCATAAGAGCCAATTAAATTCAAGGCAAAACGCCATATAGGTGTATAACCGATTCCTAACCAATATAACTATTCTAAATGTTAAGCATTTGGAAGGCTCTTACATAACACCCCTTCAATCTTGCCGCTCTGGATCGCACGGTTAGTGGAACGCAAACAGGTAGCACTCGGGAGTATAGTCTGTTCATGTGGAGCCTTCGGTGAACAGTACGGGCTGGTAACGTGTTACCAAGTGCCGCTGCAGCCATGGATGTGACAATTGTGAAGTTCGTTCATAGATTTCCACTTGGCTACTATCGAAATATACCGATTATGGAAGCAATTATACAGAGAAAGATGTCCTCGCCACTTTTTAATTTAATACAGGATTTTTGGAAGACTAGTTATATCTGAAGATGACTTAAGAAAAAAAATTCCTCTCTGCTTCCACGGAGACTCGAACCTCGGTCTCGTGTTTGCTGGACGAGTGCTCTAACCCTAAGCTATTGAGACAGATAGAATATCTCCTCCACGGAGCGAGTATGTACTGAAAGACTCTGTGCAATATGGACGGCGGCAACAATTAACTAACAGCTCGTAAATGGCATCAGAGCCACTAGATGGCGACATATATACAGAAAGATGTCCTCTGCGCTTGTTAATCAGTCAATAACCCGTCTTAATAACCAGTCTTCTGAAAATCTGATATTAACGGGTAGAGAGGGCGTCTTTCTCTGTGTGTGTGTGTGTGTATATATATATGTATGATGTAATTTACGTGCTGCTAGTTGATTGTTGCTGCCGTCCATAGAGTACGGAGCCTTCCAGCATATACGCGTTCCAAGGAGGAAATATTCTATCTGTTTCAATAGCTGCGGGGTAGACCCTCAACTGTCACCTCACCCTCAATTGACCCTCATTTTGAGCACTTGAAAGAATCAAGTAGGAGCTGGTAGTTCAAGTTCAAGCCAGTATGAGAGTAACCATGTCTATCACGGGGGAATGAATGCAGATGGGTTTACTCCAACCCGCTTTAGTCAGAATGGAGAATTATAATCTGAACCTGAAGAGCCACGTGCATCCAGGTTCGTCATGTAATGGAACTTGGATGCATGTGGTGTGTTTGAAATCGTAAAGTCTTTATCTGTGCGATTTCGAATCTTTTCGGAGGGTGGATGCACCTGAAAATCCACAGCCTGATAACACGTACCCTCACTACGGAAACACCTACGTAATACAGCAAAAATTATGACCAAAAAAATAGTCTTTATTATTTTTTTTATTTTGCTACCTTGATGTTTCTTCACTGATTTTCTCCCCTAATGATGAATGCCACTATGTTTTTGGGGTTTTTTTTCTGACATAATCACCCATGTTGACTAACGCTGGTTGGAGTAATTCCATCTGCGTCCGTTCAACTCGTGCTGGGCATAGTTGCTTACCGGCCGAACCACAGGAAGGTCCCCCACTCCCAGTTGATTCCTACAAGTTCTCAAAATTAGACAATTGAAATTTTCTCGTAGTTAAGAAGTAAAAACTATGCGGTATTTAATATCGATCGAACTTCGAATGATGACGATCTAGATATAAGAAGGAAAGTTTAATTGAAATATCGATGAAAAGAACCAATAATGGCTGACTGTGATGTTTTTCCTCGGACTTGATCCAAGAACCAAAAAAAAAATCTTGTACAAAATCCCGTGTAGAAATATGTCATCGTTTAAAAACAAAATTAAGACAAACTTGAGCTTAAACGAAGCTTTATTCCAATAGAACAGCATTGAGTCCGCAACCAACTGCACAAACTCATCCTGGAATATCGTATTCTGTTTATTATGTCCATAATATGTAATTATAATGATCAACATCACGGTTTATCTTCAGTCGAAGATGTGATTGGTTATTGGCGGATGAATGGGCAGTCACAGAACATTGATCGTGTTATCCAATGAGCGAGGAAAGTCAGTCATTCTAGTCATTTCTTCATGTGCTGGGTGCTCTGTAGTTTTTTTTGCAGAGAGATTACTAGAGAGTAAGTACTGTATATACGTATTTTCGGAAGAACTTATGGCGGCAACTGAGACGTGGGACGCTATTTTCTCCCATTAACTTCGGGTTATATCTGAAGCTTCAAAAAAAAAAAAAAAAAGTTTTGACATGAGATCTAATAAAAACATTCATATCACAGTCAATAAGGGTTGCCAGATTTCATCGATCATAAAACAAGACACTACTTTCTGAGCTTTTAATTTAATCCTCTATGGTGCGGTACATATTTGAATATACAAATGGCAAATGCAGTACATGGTACAAAAAACATACCAATTTCTTCTCTCGACTTTTTTTGATATTTTAGAAAGTAGGCCTTTAATGTCATTTTGTCACACAAGTACAACACATTTTATCTAGAAAGAGTTGGCTCGTTGTTAGTGTCATTTTATGAGAGCTGATGAAATTTTACGCGTTCAGAAATTCATGAAATCGTACCGATTTGAGGGGATCGGAAATAAAATTCAAGGTTGAAAACTACTTAATTCTGCTTATCAAGATTTCACGTTATAGATAACATTGAAATCAAGGCGAGACTTCTACATTCTACCCTTAACTAACCATTTTATCTAATCAAAAAATGCACACCAATATTATTTATTGTATATTTCTCATTCGTACATTTGTCATATTAGTGACCATATTTCTAAAAACTGAGTTGTATAAATTGGTTAAAACCCGAATTTAACGAATCCGTGTCTATCAAGGCCGCAACTAGGGTGGGGAGCAGGCGCTACACCAGAGGGGGGCGCAAATATTATTCTAAAACCTCTCCTTCAACATTACAAGGAGTGCCGAAATGCGCACTTGCACCGGGTGACCAAGCATCTAGTTGCGGCCCTGGTGTCGATCTCCTATTCAAAAATTGTGACTAGTGCAAACCATGTCGGTTAATACCAACCTTAATCTTTATACTGAGGAGATTTCGAATTCTGATGTGGCGCCACTACATACCTCACCAGACTCGCTTGCTTCGGTCACAATCTAGCCGTTACGGGCTATCCGACGACTTATTAAACTACCGTCACAAAGGTCCCATTTTAAAAACGTAACAAGCACCATTTAATTATTATAAAAATTTCCTTTTAAAAAAATTCAACACCGTAAGCATTTTGCCTAAAAACGATAAAACATATAAATAATATTCACAAATAATAATTATTCTGTCTCAAAAAACTTACAAATGTTATAATTTTCATCATCAATTAGTCAAATGGTTTTGGCTAGGTTTTTCTTGCCTGTGCTCATCAGATGACGCGCGCACGTCACTTCTCTCATCGAATCTTTCAAGCAGATATTATACATTTTTACCTATGTTACACTTTAAATCTTGAATGAAGGAGCTTAAAATAATAACAATAATAAATTCAAAAAAAATTCTTCTAATGAAAATTAAAACCCAAAACCACTAAAGTCACGATTACAAGGATTTCTGGCAACCCTATTCATAATTACGTATTGATGACTTAAAAAAAACCTGGTTTAACTTTTCACATCTTATGAACTCACCTAAACTCTTTAATCTGATTCAGAAACAACACTATGCACGTCCTCTTTCAATTGTCTGGAAAGATGCATAAATAAAAGCCAATGTTGAAAGAGATATATAATAGCAATGTTGAATGAATATAAACAACATGAAGAGCTTATTTTCGAAAGGGAACGTTTCCATATTTACTAAATTTACAGTTCTCTGGGGGCTGTTTTACAAAAGTCGAAACTAGCCCAACAGGTAGCATACGGAAGTGGCTTAAGAATATTTATAAATGCATATTATGTTCCTTGAACAACATTCAAGGGAGCTACAGTATTCACATTTAAATTTTGGACATCCGTTTTTAAAGAAAATTAGGGGAAACGCGCTATCTTTTGATTAAAATTGATGCTGGTTATGTCTGCAAAGTTGGAAATTTCTGCACCATCTGTTGATTTTTTCCAGAAAGTTGAACAGACAAATAATTTTCCTTTGCTACTCTCTCGTGAGTAACATAAGAAACACTATCATTCCCAGTGGAACCTCCCATAACGGACACCTCCACTAACAGTCAGTTTTTTGAGTTACATCAACGGGACTCAACTAATTTACTATCCATTAACGGACACCCCTCGTTAGCGGACAAAATTTTCAGTCCGATAAGTCAGTGGTGCGCAAACCGTGGGTCGCGACCCCCCACGGGGTGGGGTCGCATCAATGAACTGGCAGGGTCACGAGAGATTCTCCAAAGTAAAAATTTCCAAATAAAAAATTCATCTTTATTTAAAAATATGTCAAAACTAAAGAATGCCTTTATTCAGCTGAGCTAATTACCATGTATCAGACAATGTAATTTTAACAAATTATACTTACACAATAATCAATATTATTGGCGCCGTCATGCCAGAATCACGAATGTGCAATGTCCTTGCAAAACAAAGAACGTGAGAAATGACGTTTGAATGCTTACTCTACCAATGTTACTCTATGCAAGTTATTTTTCTAAAATGTTTTGCAACATGTGTTTCAATAGGGCATTATTGAAACACACGTGTGTTGCATTCGCGTTTCAGGCACAACTTAGATAGCAAAACAAGGTATCCAAACAGCTGATTAAAAAATAAGGAAATTTGTACATTCGGTGCTTCTGGCATGCGGCGGACGATATCAAGTTAGTACTTTTACAGGGTGACTTGGAGAGAATCAACCGGTTTCAAAATTGTATATTTCTTAAAAATTAACAACACAGAATAAAATGATAAGTAATATGTCAATATACGGGAGGAAACGTGTCTACGTGTTATGAAAATTTTGTTTTAATGGTTGATTTCAAGTGTAGAATTATTTTTAATTCGGATGATTCTTAATCACCCTGTACACAAAAATCAAGGACCATACACCTCGCTATACTTCCATTTGCGTAAGGGGCACTAAGTACATCAAAAAACAAAGTAAATATATATTTTTTAAGATATTAAAAAAAAATTGAATATCTTTGGAAGTCAATATCGCTTAATCAAAATCGAAACAAGCATTCCGAAAAAAGGCTTCCGGGACAAGATGTTTACTGGCAAAAAATAGGACATGTCCCGGAAAACCGGAACACAAGGTCAGCACGTGTAGGGTCGCGGGATATATGGTCAACTTGTGTAGGTGTCACCGATAAATTTTTTTGGTCAAAAGGGACTCGCGCTTCAAAAAGTTTGCACACCACTGCCACGAGTGTCCGTTATCGAGTGGTTCAACGGTAAAATTCGACTTTGAAAGCACTTCTGAAAAAAATGTGCCGTTTTGAAAAAAATCCCTTAACGGTAGAACGGTTAACTTTACATTATATTTTCTACCAAAAAACAATACCACGTTTTAATTGACCTTGTAGCATAATCCGACAGAGTTGGCTCATCTCAAAGATTCAGAAACCGTTAAAAAAATGCATTTTGATAATGATTTCCTTTTGAAAACAAGCTCCTCATATGGCCATCGATAATACAGGGGATGGGGAGGGGTGTGCGTATTGTATCTGCCAATTTGAATTTTTGCAACCCCTTTAAGAATTCAATCAAATGGTATTTCTACACTCGTTGAAAGCTGGAAATTGGGTAATCAGAACACCATGTACAGTTTGCTGGTGCAGATGCTGATTGACTGAAAATCTTCGACTTAATCATGAAAAGATCTAAGTCGAAGTATAGCGGTGTACAGTTTACGAGTGTAAATACAAGATGGTCGATTTTTTTTTTTTTTTTGGACGGTGAGAGAAGCCATGAATGACGATTGCTAATGCGAAATATTGCAGAAAAATTCCTCATTGCGGTACAAAGTCAGAGCTTCTGAACACGATACTTACATAACGTGAAATATTCAAGCACTTCTAATCTTCACTTCAAAATATGGATGGTAGCACCAGCAGTGTATGGAACACGCATAACTCTGTCTATGTAAATACGTTAAGGTTACACATACACTCAGAACACACATTTTGTCATGTACCAATTCGTTAGAAATTCCACAGAGGAAGTTGTACGAGGTACATGTACAGTTAAGCAGTAGTAGTACAAAGTCTAACTCCATTGAGACCTGACAAGACTATAACTGATGTTTGAGTCGAGGCCCGGCTCGCTGGAACCGACAGTCGGCTCAAGAACTGGCCGATCGTGGGAAGAAGGGAAAGTGAGACTGTGTTCAATATATGTAAGGTTGTGAATGAGAGTGTTTGTATGGTCATCGAAATGCTTCCGCTATGAAACAAAAATGCAGATGATTGAGGAATACTAGATTATTCTCATCAATGTTGAAAATATTGATGTGGAACATACAAGGTGTCCCATAAATTCGTAAATAGGTAAAAAACAGGATAAAAATTTAAGAAATTAGTACATTTGAATGAGGTTTGCGAAGAAGTTTATTCTCACGACGGAGGATTTTCTTTATGCGTTTTTTGGTACAAAAAAAATAGTTAAAATTTTTGTCGATAGAGAGCACTGTACGAAATCAAATAATTATAAATATATGCTGGTCAGAGTCAAGTAACCAGAGTAATCGATGCTCGCTTCCAATTTTGTGCTTGCGAGCACTTGACCAACGTTCCAATTAAAGCACCGCGTAAAAATTTCATTCAGGGATTGAAATCATCCTGATTTCACATACATTGGTATGTTAAACTTGTCGTAAGGGTGCTCTTCTTTTGATGGCGGGTAAAGGCAGTGCTCGCGATAGGAGAAAGGCTGAAGAACGCTGATTTCTTTCATCAATTCTAGAACTATTTGTTTTTTTAATGTTTTTAACCATTTTCTGAAAATGATCGGTGGACCACGACCAAAAGCTCTGAGGGTCAAATGTGGTCCGTGGGGCATGCATTGAAGACCCCTGACTTGAATAGCTAAAATAAGCATGGGTAACTAACCAGTCAGACTAACCATTATTTTTCTAAAAGTTAACTAATGAATTTTTACCTCTTCAACCTCCATTCTTAGTCGATCCATCTCTTTTCGCAGGTTCTGGCTGCGCCTCTGGTAACCACCGATCTCGTCGAGGGAGTCCTGCAGGTGATGCTGTAGGTCCTCGTATGAATTCTGCATGTCCTGTGAAGAAGGTATAGGTTTTTAAGTAATCATCGAAGCAAAAAAAAGGTTGCACATATTGGCATATATAATGTAAATTACATCATGAGCACACACACACACTCTCTCTTACCATGAGCTGATTTGCCTGCCTCTTGATGGTCTTCTGTAATTCGCTGTTCTGCTGAGATGTGTGCTCTAGGGAGGAGTGCATGTCTGTCATCTCTGTGTGCAACTTGGTTTTCATAGAGGACAGTTCGCCTTTCAGTTTGGAAGACATGTCGGCCATGGCTTGGGAGAGTTCATCAACTTGAAACTGAAGGTCCCGGCTAGACAAGGAGAAAATAATGCATGGGGGAATGTATATAAATGTTGCGTGTTCATAATTTTATTTTGTTTTTCAGCCATGTCAAAAAGTGCATCCCGTAAGAATCAATACATGCAATTTCTTCAGTAACTTCAATAAGACCGTTCGTGTACACAGTGAAACCTCACTACAACAATACTCGATATAACGATAACTTCCTTTACAAAGACTTGTTTGGAACCGCCTATAGTCTAATGTTAAACTCTTTTTGATATAACGATGTCCTTTACTACGATAAACCCCTGTTTAACGAAATTTTTCTATATGTAATTTTAGTAATGTGTAATGTAGTGTGTGCATAATGTATTGAATTAATTTAATGCAAATTGATTTAATGTAATAATTTTACAACGTATTCCTCAATGTATTTTTAAACTCGTCACGTATTTAAGTTATTCCAAGGACGTTTAATAATAATATCGGTACATATTTAGTATTGGAAAAAATATAGATCGGAAAAAATCCTGAAATTCCAGTTTTTCAACCAATCAGCAATGACATTTTCGGAGCATAAAAATACTAGCCCTTCAAGGACACTGGTATGTGGCTGTAAATAGATGAACCATCTGAATCGGTGTTGGTAACTCGTGGGAAAAATTGGCTAAAATTTGTGAATGTGGGGGGAATTTTTTAGCGTTTTGTGGGAAATTTTGAAAGTTTTTATCAAATAAAAAGAATTATTTATTTATTTTAATTTTATGCAATGCTTTTCTAAAGCTAAATACCGTACTTAGCTAGGTATTTTCACTTATAGGTGGCAGCATGTTAATTCTGAATTTGTAGAGATAACTTACTCAAAAGGGGAAATTTTGGCTCGATCAGATGAGTTAGTAAAACGAAGAATTTTTGTTCACACAAATAAGTAATGGTTCAAAATAATTTATACTGCAACAACAGTTTTCATTATCATCTTACTTTTGCTAAAACTAATATTATTTGAGATAGGAATGAAAAACTTTCTAAAACATATTTTTTTGTTTTATAAGACCATAAATGCATTTTTATAGAGCATATTTTAGAAGTTTTTAGAGCATAAAAATCCTAGCCCTACTAATAACATCAGGTACAAATGTACCTAGTGTTATACTAAAAAAATTTTTTCCCTCAATCCAAATGGAAAACAAGTATGATCGGTAATCGAAAAAGAAACTTTTGCAACGGAAATTTTGTGCGAGACATTTCTGCAAGCAGCGAAGGCCAAAAGATGAGGTGCCAAAATATATCGGTAAGACTCTTTTTTTTTTTTTTTCCTTCTGAAAATGGAAAAAATTCAATTTTCATCATCATTTAAACTTTCCTGAATAATCAGCCAACATGTAGCAATTTTTTTCCTCATATCGCACCCCCCCCCCCAAAATGCTTTCCTGCGCCCTCAGTTATGAACCACTGCTTTACAATGATATTTTTTCTTGGTTCGCAGATTATCGTTACATCGAGATGTGTATATATATATATATATATATCATCTTAGTTCAGCATCTTACCTACAGCTCCCCCCCCCCCAAGAGATTGAAATACAAATGAATATTTTGAAAATAATTTTGTAAAGATTTGGGTGGCATATAGACGTGCGTGAGTGGAAAAATCGACATGTTTTCTCACAAAAACATGGCAAACATCCCTTTGAATTCCTAAATACCGATAAATGAAATTTTCAGACATCAAACATGCAGATTATATGACGATATTTTTTCAAAGTAGTGAAATTTGCATCTGCGGATTTTACGCAAGAAATTATGGCAAATAAATCTAAGGAAAAATAATAATAATTTGTAAAAAACAAAAATTTTAAGGCGCATATATGTTACCGTTAAAGTGTTATAGTTCGGTTATTTCATAAAATGTAACTAGATATTTCATGAAATATCTAATCAGGCAATTTAAAGTGTGTAATAAAAAAAAAATTATACACTTTAACCAGTTATTCTATGAAATATAATGAAATCTACGTATATAAATGTGTTTCATTTTACATTTTAATGAAGTCATTGTATGAAATAACATGTTAAAGTATAGAATACAAGTGAGTCTCACGCTTTAACTGACTCGATCAGTTATTTCATGAAAGTAGGTATTCCATAGAATAACGGATTTTTCATACTACTTTATCGGTAACGCATAAATACTGTATATATGGGAAAAAAAAAAAATCAACATTTTTTTTGAACGTTATCATAAATCCTTCCACTCCTTATTGGTGAATTTTGCGGATGAACTTTTTATGTGGATTACGCGCCACTGTGGATATAATTTTTTTCCTCGGACGGCCGTTTGCGATTGTAGTTTAAACTACAATCGCAGGTTAAAGGATTAGAGATCGACACGGATTGGTAAAAATCCTGAATTTAACGAATCCGTGTCGATCTGCAATCCTTTCACCTGCGATTGTAGTTTAAACTCTGTCGGTGAATACGGCCGTAAATGGATGGCAAAATTCGCACCTGCGGATCATACACAGAAAATTACCGTAATTACAAGTTTTCCCTCTTCAGTCAAATTTTTAATTTTCCGTTCCTGAACTTATTACAAAATACAAGGTGTTCCATAAATTCGTACCTAAATCGTTTAGAAATTTAGAGAAATTGAAGGAATTTGTATATTTGAATGAGGTTGGCGTAAAAAGGAGAATTTTTTTTTTTAGTATAAGAAAAGAATTAGTTAAAATTTTTGTTGATAAATGGCATTGTACGAAATCAAATGATTATAAATATGCAAATTGGAGTCCTATAAAAGGCAGGGTGGACGAGTAGCAGCTCATTTTTGAATTTTCTTATTACTGGCGCTTACATAAGGTTTTCAATGTGATATTGACATTGGGGTGGATAAAGCACTGTTGGTGGTGAAGCTGCTTCCTGGGTGAGGCTTTACGAATGTTTCGGACGCAGAAGAGATTGAAGAAAGGTTTGGGTCCCATCATTATTACCGGACAAGTTTTCAGTACTCTCTATTGGCGAAAATTTCAACTAATTATTTTCTGTACCAAAAAAAAAAAAAAAATTCCTGAGAATAACTTTCAGAAACAGCTTCCAAATATGCCAATTCCTTCAATTTTTATGAATTCTTAAACTATTTAGAACTGCGTATTTCTAGTGATTTGTTTTCGTGCAGTGCTTTCTATCGACAAAAATTTGAATTAATTTTTTTCTGTACCGGACAAAAATTCCTTTTCGTTCATTGCAAAAATACCGTATTTAAATACATATACTTATTCCTCTTCAATTTTTATGAACTTTTAAGCTATTTACGAATTTACGGAGCATCCTATGTTTCAGTCCATGGGAGAAAAACATAAAGAGAACACGAAAAATCATTTTCTTGAATATAAATACGAAACAATCTAATTATTCATCGCCCCCCTCCCCAAAACATGCAGCAGTTCGCGTTATTGTTTTATTTGCTGACTAGACGAAAATTCTTGAATGAAAAGCAGAAAACGACCGCAAATTACTAACATAAATATTAAAAAAAAGTGGAGATTGATATCATTATTACATATCCTTTTTCCCCCTAATCTTTCGTCATGTATTTTATAGCTCAAGGGAAAATAAAAGAGCTTAGCGGATGTTCTCTCCAACTGGAAGAAAGCCAAAATGCACCTCAAGTCTCAACACACACTTAAACTGCCATCCCGAGACGAGACGAAAATGTTGAAAAATCTCGGAAAAAATTGTTGAAAAAAAGCTGCAAGAGACTGACAAGTATTTAAAACCATGAGTCAGTGAAAAAAATGCACTCAAAAGATGATGACTCGTGTTTTTCCACTGAATCGCATTATTTCCGCTTGGAATGTGCCGAGACCTAATTAACAACACCAAAGACTTGACTTGTACACTGGCTTCCAGAAGTTAAGCACGCTTAACGATATCACTTTAATCTTGCCCCTTTGAATTGAATTGTTAGTGGAACGCTAACATGTGGCACCCGGATGTACAGTCCCTTCATGGGGAGCCTTCGGCTCGCAGACATGGCGAATGTTGTCTTATTGAATGACGCTGTAACCATGGATGTAACAGTTATGGAGGTAGTTGAGTAGTAGTAGTTGTGTAATTACTGTGATTTTTATAGTGATCGTCACTCTACATTTTTTTTTTTTTTTTTGTGTATAATTATATTTACGCAAATTGCGTTGATTAATCTTATATCTGTGTCAAAGTAGTAGTTGTGGAGGTCGCTCGTTGATTCCGTTTATCTACTCTAGCAATATACCGATCGTAGGCGCTGAATACCTTAAGGCTGAGAGGGTGAGACTATTCCAGCACCCCAATAACTTTTGTGTGGGGGGGGGGACGCGAGTTCGCTCCTCTCAATAGGTAATAAATATACAATGCAACGCACCCTCTAACCCTCATACATAAGGGCTTCAGTCCCGTATATAAGGGACGACCGACGATTTTCAGCCCTCCTCCCTCAATGTTTTCTTCATGTCTGTGCCTCTGGTACTGATCATCAGAGGAGGATGGAAACCCTTGGTCGACCTTGCACAGATCTCCAGACAACTGTCTGACATGTTTCTATAATCGGTATATTGTTATAATAGATAGACAAGCGGAATCGACGAGCGACCTCCGCAACTGCTACATCCATGTTTGCAGCGTCAGTTGGTTAAACAACCACCTCCGGTATTGTGCACCGAAGGAACAACATGAAGATACTGTACGACCGAGTGCCGCGCGCAACGTGATTTGCCCAGCGCGACACGCCGTCCACTCACCAATAAGAAAGGCAGCATGACTGTTTCCCTACAGAGCGCAATACGCCTCACTGCAGCGCTTTATGTCGGGCGTGATTGGCCGACTGCTTCTGGAGAAGTCAAGTGCGCCGTGGGTTGTTCTCTTCACTCGTGTATTTCCTTTCCCTTCCCTTCGAACCGGAGCATGCAGATGACAGAGTAGCTGATGCCAAGGCCATATACTATAATATAGCCACCCTGTTCTGATGCGCCCCGCTAGGAAAACAAAAACGCGTAGCGTAATTATGTAACACTTTTCTGCCGGCGCAAAATGGTCTAATTCGGTTCACGCGGTGCAAAAAACCTATTCCTACCTTAACCGCCCAATCCAGACGGGCAAGCTTAAAGTAATGTTGTTAAGTTACATAAGCTGTTGCTACTTAACTTTTGAAAGTAGTGTATTTGTTTTTTGGGGTTCGATACTTAAACTATTCAATGTTCATGTGGAGAGCTCAGCCAAAGCTCAGTGTGAGTCAATTTTCTGAAAATGATTTCCGTATTGACAGTGCTTCATCATTGTTAAAACATTCAGTTGCCAAAGCATTCAAAAGTCGCTACCTATATATATTGTAACATTCTATCATTTTTTTCAAACCGAACACAACTCCGGTCTATAGCCATAAGCAATTTACTACCGAGTGAGCTGTGTCGGTAGCGTGAGTGCGTATCTGGTATTGTATATGGTTTTTATATTGGAAAACAGCAGATAGCACCACTTATGCTGACCACGACATAAAAAATATACTTTAAAAGATCCTTTTATTCCATTTTTTAATGTTTATTGACTTACACTGTTTGGCTTTTGAGCCCTCCATTTATTGAATCGTGTTTTTCACTGAAAGGATATTCGAGAGACACCTACCATTTGTCCTTCCAATAAGCCGGACTCGGTCCGTCTTGTTGATGAGGAGACGGGGCAACGGGAGATGGTGCTTCTCTGATAACTGCTGTCCTCTTCTTCTTGCTGGAGATATCGCTGACCTCTTTTACGTCGGTCGTTTCGCTAGTTGTTGTTGTTGTTGTCGCTGCTGCTGCTGTTGTCGTCGTGATTTTCCTAGGAGTGGTGAAGAGACATGGATCGTCGTACAGGCTGGTCGGGCGCGTCGGTGCTTCGTTGGACCTCACACCGGTGGGCTGCAGGTGTTCGCTGACACTCCTGCTCAAAGGTGCCGGAGTCGGACTCCTCTTTCCCTCGCTGACCTTCTCGCTGACATCCACCGGCACGTAAGACGAATGCAGGGCCGAGTTCAACATGCTCTCGAACACCGAGCCCCGATAAGTGGAGGTCAAAGAGCTAGGCAACGGGCTGCTCGATACCGGATTCGACGACTCGATAACTCCGCCAGCCGGCGTCGACGAAGAACCCAGGTTCGAACCGGCAAAAGTCGACAGGTTAAGATCCGGGCGATCCGATCTCAGTTGGGTCTTGGAGATCGAGTCCGTGTACTTCTTCTGTATGTCCGACAGCGTACCGGAGTACAGGTTCGTACCGTAACGGTAGTTATCGTTGTATATCGATGTGTATGGTCTTCTCCATGTGCTGATCCCTCTCGGAGCCATTGCTGGGTTCGTACTTGAAAGTTGTTCCGAAGAGATATGTATTCGTTTGTCGATCAGACAGAGTAAGAGTTGAAAGAGAGAGAAAAATAGAGAAACAGGGTACTAAAGACTACCTCAAGCAAGACTGCTGCATACTATGTTGTGAGGTGGTATAAGAAAAACACACAAAAAAAAAGTATAGTGAGAGGCGGAATACTTTTTATCTTTTTCCTACGCCCTCCGCCATTCGTTAATTTTTTTTTTCTTCCGTCTTCCTCTACACCCCTTGGAACGTGGAACTTATTTTGGAACCATCGAATAGGAGGAGTGAAGATGATACTCTTCAACACCGGGGGAAGAGGATTAAGATTATGTGTAGCAGCAGCCATTGTTCCTGCTGCAAGAGACGTTTTACTAAAAATAACGTCCATTTCCCTCCATTCGCGTGACGACTTTCTTTCTTTTTAAATCTCAAAAGAAGTTGTCTTTCTACTTCGGCGACATCATGATGCCACGAGGTAATTGTGTCAATTTATTAAAAGATGGTTGATCTGGAAATCAGGTGCGGTTATCTGACGTCAAGAAAAAGGAAACCTGCATAACCTTTATGTTTTTGTCCCCGTTGCTTATAAATACAGTGCAATAGAAAAAAAAGGCACAGAGAATTTCTCAACAATTAACGGTTTGCTTATTATCTACCGGTTGCAGGTGCGAATCCAGCTGACGGACTCGCAACGCGAGAATCCGGGTACGGGTTCGAACCCCCGTTAGCGGTACAATGCTGGTCGGTTGAAGGTTGGTTTTAGGCAGTATTTTCCAACTTCAATACACGAATGCGAGCCGATCTCTCATTCGAAAAAGAAGTATCTCTGCAAAGAGCAGGCGTTCCTTCAACTTGATACTTACGTAACATGAAAATTCAAGTATTCGCCATCTTCACTTCAAAATATGGAATACAGATGGCAGTAGCACAGGAAGAACGCGTAGCACAATCCCAACTGTGAGAGCATAAATACATCAGCGCCACAGGCATATACATACAGCTGCCCGAGTGGAGCGGCGTGGTGGTAAGATGCTCGTCTACCATTGTGAAGGTTGCTGTTACGGTCCGGGATTCACACGTGAGGGAGGATATAGATAAGATATTTTCCTTAACGAAACTGAGGTGACCAGTTGAGGAATGTTTACGAGGTGCATGTACGGTTAATTAGTAGAACCCCGTTAACTCGACTACAGAATTTATAACTAACGGGGTATTTATAAGTAACAGGGACAAAAACATAAAGGTTATGCAGGTTTACTTTTTCTTGACGTCAGATAACCGCACCCGATTTCCAGATCAACCATCTTTTAATAAATTGACACAATTAAATTTAATATAATAAGTCGACATTTATTATATTAAATTTAATGGGGAGAAACCCCTCCACTCGACACCAGGTAGCTAAACTCCACTTAATAAGTCAACTACTATTCGCATTGTGTTATCACAACTAATTTTCCCGAGAATTGGCCAGTTAATGAATTTTCGCTTCAATTCTTTCGTATAATTCAACAATTCTTCGTTTCATTTATTTTCTTTTTTTCCCCCGTTGTTTGTTGGTCCAAATTACTTCTTTATACCTTGGAAAGTCGACCTGTGGACTACGAAAGTGCATGATAAACACAGAAAATATCTGCAATTTTTGAGCGAGTCATGGTTGAATAAGCTGATAACAGAACGTTTTTTTGGATCGAAATTTATAAATAAAAAAAAATAATGTTTTTTCCTAACTTGCGGCAATCGCACTGCTCATTGGCAAATAATAGATATTTCTATACACTTACGTTTTTTTCACCATAATTCGAGATTATTCGGATACTTTTCGTAGAAAATTACAGATAATATTTTTTTGTTAATTTTTACAGATGATGGAATGGAATTGTTCAACTAGACAAGGTGATTCAGAAAAGATGGGAAAAACTTTAAGAGGTGATAGTACACACCAATACAAACAATTGTCATCAAAGAATGCATGTTGTAACATGAAACGCAAACGCGCTAGCACGTTTCGAAACGGCAGCTCCACAAACGTTAAAACTGCATTCCTGTTGAAATTTATCGGGAGATTAAGAAAACCATGCATACAATTGTAACCTGGGGAAGAAGGAGAAACCGCATGCTAATCTGCGTCACAGTGAATAGAAGGAGCGGACGCCAGCCCTGTGAAGTTATTCCGGCGTGCAACCGCGCGCGCGTTCTAACAGTTGTAGTGTACAAGGTAATGGTGCACTTTAGTAATACTGAGAAAGCAGACATTCCTTTCATTTACGAAGCTGCAAACGAAAGTACCACCGAGGCAGCACGAATGTACGGTGAGTGTTTTCCCCCACAGGGGGTTGCCCAATCCGAAATCATTTGCACGCTTGCATCGGCAGCTGTGCGCAACGGGGCTGGCTAACTTCACAGGGCTGGCGTCAGCCCCTTTTATTCACTGCGACGCAGATTTGCATACAGTTTCCTTCTTCTTCCCCAGATACATTTGCGTGCATTGTGTTCTTTTTCGCCCGATAAATTTCAACAGGAATGCCGTTATTATGGATAACTACCAGGGTCATCTTAACTTATGTGTTCACCCTTTCACGGTCGAGAGCCTCGTGATATTTGGCAATATGATTTTGGAGAGTGAGTATGTGAACTAGTAGTCAAGAGTTAGGTTGGGCGAACCCCCTAGAACATCACTTTTACCTGAGGCTGATGATAGGAAAATGACACTTGACACTTGTAGTATCATGGTACAGTACAATCTTGGTTTTGTTTAACCCGTTTGGGTCTGAGAAGAAATAAAAGGATGTCAGATAATTGTGAACTATAGTGCAAGTTCACGTTTTGAGATGTGAACGGTTTGAGGATAAACACGGTTGGTGCTAAACAAACATAAACAGACAAATTTAAAAGTGATTCAAAACGAAAGAAGTCATATTTCGTTTTCAGTATATCTTCTAGGTCAGATTTGAATGGTATTGCTTGAACAAACATCCACAGATAGGTTCCGACATCCTTCGGTGGCCCCTAAAATTTTTGAAAAAAAAATTAACAGATAAACTAAAAATTTTCAACCAAAGTCGGAGGGCATCCCCTAATTCGATTCCGTTTTCGGCCAGGGCCAGCTCAAGTCTAAGTCAGGATATGCTTCTGTATCTGCCAACAAAAAGCATGAATTCATATATGCTATGCTCAGTCGCGTGACTCACGTACTCCCCCCCCCCCCCCACCTCCCAAATCAAGCAGAAGCCTTTTTTCTTTTCATCGGAGCCGAACTCTGGTCCATCGCTTACGGGAGGAGATACACCCCCCTCCCCTTTTCAGTGTCACTGGTGGAGCCGACTGATCGAATGCATATATATATATATATATAAGAATTGACATCATCATCATCATGCCCTGCCTTTCATGTATATCGCCGCCTATGTCATCACCTTGGGTAACTTACTACCGAATGAATCATGCCGGAAGTGTGCATGTTGATACCTAATAGTCTGGGTGCGCATCTAGAGTTTTGTGTGAATTTTCAGTGTTGCCATCTATTTTTAAAACTATTAGTAAAGTGTTTGATTAAATATTTGTACCGTTGTAGGTTTGCTGCTATCTGTGGTGAGGCTTTTACACGAAGGATATCGGCTCGCATTTGCGCCTTGAAGTCGGGAAACTTCAGCCGACCACCAACGGAATTCGGACACGGGGCGCAATAAGAGTTTGTTACTATGACCACGCGACCGCACAGTGTCAGAGCCGTCTTATTAAGAGCATCATGGACCGCAAGGCAAAATGTTTTTTTTTCAGGCTCCCAACCAGGCTATGAATGATTGCCCATCAATTTGCATGTATACTTGCGAAAATTTTAATCATATATCATTTTTATGAGGCCCCGCTCAGCACTTGAAATTCCAGGGGCATGCCCGGGTGAGCCTATGCGTCGAGAAGGCACTGCACAGCAGCAATTAGACAGTGGCCTTTTTCTTTTCTTTCAAACCGAGCGCAACTCAGATCTATCACCATCTATGGGCGATTTACTACCGAGTTGTGCCGGAAGTGTAACTGTGTGTGTGTGCACCTTACAGTCTGAGTGCGTATGTAGAGTTGTACTTGATTTTTCAGTCCGCTATCTATATTTCAGAAGTGAAGTGAGTGATGCGTTATGATTGAATTACATTTGTTCTGTTTGTAGGTCTGTTGCTCTCTGTGGAGAGACTTTTTAAAGGGGAGATGGGCTCGCATTCGCGCCTTGAAGTTGGGAATTACAGAAAACAAACTTCAGCCTACCACCGCTATTACGACGGTGAGTTTCGATCCCCGGACCTCGCGGCACGAGTCCGTCACTATGACCACTCGACCACCACAGCGGCTAGACAGAGGCCATAAATTATTGGAGGCCTTTATGAATTCTGAAATTTTTATTTCTTCCGGAATTATTTCTTTCAGTCAATCGAACTCATAAAGACGGCCATCGTCATTCTTTTTCCAAAACAAGAAGCAATGCCGTCTTAACCCATGGGCCGCCCGGGGACCTCAAGTGCAGAGCCCCCCCCCCCCCTCATTATAATGAGATCTCATAAAAGTTTCCGAGGTTGAGCATGAGCAAATTGGTAAGCAATCACTTCTAACCGGAGGGACCTATGACATCCTTAAGACGGCCCGGACCAGAAATGTAGATTCATCAAAGGGTAAAGGTTAATTGATTTCTCTTTCTGCAGTGCACCGCCACCACCTTTAAAGCGCTCATAATGAAAAAAAAAAAATGACGTCATACTTTTTGACGAATTCCTCATATGATATTTTTTTATAATATTTTTAATAAAAAAATTTGAACAGTATGTGTATTATTAAAAATTAATAATAGTTTTTATGGTTATTCTCCAAATTTTTTTTATCATAATTTATTGTATTGGTTTTGATTTTCTATTTTTGTGCATACGTGGTGTTCGGGAAACGTAAACCGATCGGTCAAAGCCGTCTCAGCATTGTTTGGTGCGGTATCTCCTCGTCGTAATGGCTACGTCGAGTAATAAAGTAGATCGCGGTTCTGCCCATCAGCAGCAGCAACAACAGAACCCGCTTTTGCAGACGGTCGGTTATTCGACTCTCCTAAGATTCACGATCCTAAGCTTGGCATGGTTAGCTGGATTCAGTTCCAGACTGTTCGCCGTGATTCGCTTCGAAAGCATCATCCATGAGTTCGATCCGTGGTTCAACTACCGAGCGACCCATTACATGGTCAAGCACGGTTTCTACAACTTCTTGAATTGGTTCGATGAGAGAGCATGGTACCCTTTGGGTCGCATCGTCGGAGGCACCGTGTACCCGGGCCTGATGATCACTTCCGGGACTATCCACTACTGCCTCAGCTTGCTGAACGTCACCGTTCACATCAGGGACATCTGCGTGTTCCTCGCGCCGATATTCAGCGGGCTGACGGCCCTGTCGACGTATTTCTTGACGAAGGAGCTCTGGAACGAGAGGGCCGGCCTGTTCGCGGCCTGCTTCATCGCCATAGTTCCTGGATACATCAGTCGGTCGGTGGCCGGAAGTTACGACAATGAAGGTATCGCTATATTCGCGCTCATGTTCACTTATTACATGTGGGTCAAGGCGGTCAAGACCGGCGCCATATTCTGGGCAGCCCTGACTGCGGTTTCCTATTTCTACATGGTGTCCGCTTGGGGTGGGTATGTGTTTATTATCAATCTCATACCGCTGCACGTTTTTGTATTGATGCTTACTGGGAGGTTTACTCGCAGGGTTTATGCGGCGTACAGCACTTACTATATCCTGGGATTGCTGTTGTCGATGCAGATACCGTTTGTGGGTTTCCAGCCCGTTAGAACCAGCGAACATATGGCCTCGGCTGGTATATTTGTTCTCGTCAATGCCTACGCGTTCTTGCACCACCTGCAGTCGAAGATGACCAAGTCTGAGCTGAAGACCCTGTTCGTGATCTCTGTTTCTGTCATCGCTTTCTTGGTGTTCACGTGCGTGGTGATCCTGACGTGGTTGGGTTACATAGCGCCGTGGAGCGGTAGGTTTTATTCTCTGTGGGATACGGGATACGCAAAGATACATATCCCAATAATTGCTTCTGTCTCAGAGCACCAGCCGACAACGTGGTTTGCTTTCTTCTTTGATCTCCATGTTCTGGTCGCTGTGTTTCCCGTTGGGTTGTGGTACTGCTTTCAGAATGTGACTGACGAGCGAATCTTTATCATCTTGTATGCTATAACTGCTGTGTATTTCGCTGGAGTGATGGTAAGGTTGATGCTTACATTGACTCCAGTTGTCTGTGTACTGGCAGCCATAGCATTCAGCTATTCGTTCGATGTCTATTTGCAAGATGACGAAAGTCCAAAAACGGCAAACTCATCAGCTGACAGTGATTCAGAGGAGAGCGATCTGAACGACAAGAGAGGGAAGAAGAATTTGTATGACAAAGCTGGAAAAGTGCATAAAATAAAGCCTGACAGCTCACAAGAAAATCTAGGACTGGGAGGAAATGTGCGTTGTATCGTAATACTCCTGCTCATTATGGTCTTGATTCTCTTTGCTGTACATTGCACGTGGGTCACAAGTAATGCGTATTCCAGTCCGAGCATCGTCCTTGCTAGCTATAGCTCTGGTGGATCAAGAGTTATTCTCGATGACTTCAGAGAAGCGTATTATTGGCTGTCCCAAAACACTGACAACAACGCTAGGGTTATGTCTTGGTGGGATTATGGATACCAGATCGCTGGAATGGCTAATAGAACCACCCTCGTGGACAATAACACTTGGAACAATAGCCATATTGCATTAGTGGGTAAAGCCATGGCTTCGAACGAGAGCGCTGCCTATGAAATAATGAAGACATTGGATGTTGACTATGTTCTAGTTATATTTGGAGGAGTGATCGGTTATTCCGGCGATGATATAAACAAATTTCTGTGGATGGTGAGGATAGCGGAAGGCGAGCATCCAAAGGACATAAAAGAAAGCGATTATTTCACTGACAGAGGAGAATTCAGGGTCGACGAGCACGGATCTCCAATATTGCTAAATTGCCTGATGTACAAGTTGAGCTATTACCGCTTTGGAGAGCTCCAGCTGGATTTCCGTAGCCCGGCCGGTTTCGACCGCACAAGGAATGTGGAAATTGGCAACAAGAATTTTGAGTTGGAGTACCTGGAAGAAGCCTACACAACTGAGCACTGGCTGGTGAGGATCTATCATGTCAAGAAAGAGCGCAACCGTCCCCGAATCCCGTACAATCAAAGGAAAGTGAAACCCAAGCGCGTTTTCGTGTCAAAGAAAACTGGCAGGCGAAAGAAGGGAACCATCAAGAATCGTCCAGTTGTAGTCAAGGGCAAGAAGCCGCTGGCGAAGAGAGAATAAAGTGATCCTTTATGCTCACCTGTAGGCTATTTCATTTGTGGTGTCTCAGCACAAGTTGTGGGGGAAATTTAAAAAAAAGACCAGTGCCTCATTAGCAAACATACAAACTGAACATTTCAAACTGTTTTAAAATAATAATTTTAAGACATTTTTACTGAATTGTTTCTTTTCATTTTAAAAGAGATACAATATCTCTCTTCTTTGCCGAAAAAAAAAAATGAAAAACCAGTGTTTTTTTGTGTGTATGCTTCAGAACTGTGATATCACTTAAGATGTATTTGCTTAAATATCAGTCTCTTGATTGTGTGTTAAAACGAAACGTTACTTCATTAGATCAGTTAGTGTTCAATTTGTGAGTTTAAAAAGAAAATGCGGCAGCTCATAAATTTTGAAGCTCATTTACATATCATTGGCGTTACTTGTATGACCTGTAAGAAAGATGTTTGTTGTAGAAAGCTAATATCATTGAATGTAGTTGAAATTTGATATTTCAGTAGTTTTGTTTGCATCTGAACAGTTTAAAATTGTAGATATATAACAACTAAAAAGAGCAAAACTGTTTTGAATTGTTATTTGTCGTTATATGAAAAATTTATGGATTAGTGATTCATTTTCTTAATGTTCTTGGCATGCTTATTTAACTATTTGTGCGATAGAAACTTTTTCTTCTAATTTTTTTCCTTCTGAAGTTTATCTGAGGAAAATATAAGGATTACCATAAGATCTTTAACAAGCTGTAATGTCACTTATCAATGGAGAAACTGAAACCATAAAATTTTTTGAGACATTGTCGCCAACTGCCAGATTTTCCATTTCTGTTTGGTGACAACTTTGAGCGTCTTTGCGAATCATATAAAATTTTATACATGTAATTTTTGTAATCTGCGTAACTCGAGTAAAAACTTTCTAGATCGCCCTCCTCAACTTCTTAGCTTCTCTATTTAAAAGTAAGCAAAATGTATAGTTATGAAGTGAAAACTTAGTATTGATGCTGCAGATAAAATTCCTTTGTCCTGAAGAATATAGACAGCATCTTCTCTTTTATAGCTGATTATGGAAATAGTTATTCTTTCATAGTCGTTGAGAAAAAACTTAGAATCCTGAAAGCTAATGCTAGCGAGAGAGAAAATGACAAAAACAGTAAAACTATTTACTTATGATGTACTAATTTGGTTAAGTATGAGAGAAGTTGCCCATAACTTATAGAAAAAATTTTGCTAACACACAAGTTGAAAAAGACAAAAATTCCATAGTACTCATAAAACGGAAAAGAGTTCCTTCCCCCTCAATAAAGTGATAAAATTTTTTTCTTATGTGCTACTTGCATATTTCTTTGAAAATCATGAAACTCAGGGAAAGTCAAGTTAGATTTGCAGTCTGTAGGTCACATAGCATTTCTTTTTAGCTGGAATTCAATAAAAAAAAAGTCACAAAAAAAAATATGTACAAGTATAATCCTGGCGATAGCTAAAAAATTTAAAATTTTAGATTCATATGAAGTGTAGCCTATATAAAAAATTAACTTCAACTATCGGTGTTGAAATTAAAAGATGGCTGTGGTATTTATTAATCTATACAATAACTTATCTTTCACAGTTCTTGAATTAATGACCTCGATGTTTGAAAATATTGTGTGTACGTTTCTATTTTAATGGCAGCTAGCCAAGTCTTGATACAAGTATTATCTATTTCACATTAGCTGGAAAAGCTTTTTAAAAATTATGATACAATCCTAAGAAACTAGTTAGCAGAATTTCCTTTCTTGAAATCATGAATGTGTTAAGTGAACAGATTTTTTTTTTCTCTCCCCCGAGCTATTGGTTTGTATGCGAGCTTCATTTTTTATGTGGAAGTCACATTATTGTGCAGGTTGTTTATCTTAATGTTAATTTATGCATAAATAGTTCTCTATAATATATTTCACCTTCCCCCATTTTATATTTTCTAGTCTTTCAGAAACTGGAGACAATTTCTTAGTTTACAATTTGCCGTTAATTATTTTTCTTTATGATTATGAACTTTTTTTTTGTAAAACTGGAAACATTCCGGAACTTGTAATTTTGATCACAT
The DNA here is from genome assembly GCF_987345545.1 of Pholcus phalangioides. Classification (NCBI taxonomy): domain Eukaryota; kingdom Metazoa; phylum Arthropoda; class Arachnida; order Araneae; family Pholcidae; genus Pholcus; species Pholcus phalangioides. The sequence continues at coordinate 8,087,005 of NW_028301628.1, read as the reverse complement.
TTTTAGCTCATGTTGACTTGTTCCTTTATGATGTCCAGCTTCTATTTGATACTTTGTACTGATTGAGAACAATGATGACATGAACTGTTACATGAGTTGAGGAATAAAAAGTTTCTACGGTAGCCTTGCAATGTGAATTTGCTTTCCCTGATGCATGTTTTCAATGTTTAAGATTTCTGTAATTATTTGCCTGCAGTGGATCTTCAACCTTTTTCAACTTGTGACACAATTTGAAATGACAGCTGAAAGTCTATAGTATACCAATAAGACCATGCATGTAACACAATTTTTGTCCAGCTTCCCAATGTGAATAAAAAGGGGCAAAACATTTATATAACGTTGCTTTTGAACTTGAAAGGTCAATGTACCTTAAAACAGGTTATGCAAGTATTTTTAATATATTATGTGATAAATGACACTTTTTCCTATAGAATTGTCAGTTATTGATCTTACCAGGGCTCTCACTGTTGATAAAAAATGTCCTACTTTTATACCAAATCCTATCAACAAAAGTTGTGTAATTGATTTTAGTTAAAAAGGGAATCGTCGATAGATTGCAATTAATGATTTTGCCGAAGCAGAAATGGTATTGTTTTTAAGGTTATTTGGGTTGGGGGGGGGGGTGTATGTGGACCATTTGGTTTATTAATTTCTCATTTGCTTTTAGTTTGAGGTTTCACAAGTAGAGTAATCATTAAAACTGTTTGGATGAAAAAATTTTCTATTTCATGGTCTTAGACAGTAACTAACTCATTCAAAATTATAGCCCACATTTGGTGTATAGGTGAAATTACAGTTTGCATTACAAAGCAGTTGGATACATAGACCTATTATAGGTTTGTAGCATTAGCCGTTTAAAGGCCAATGTTCCATAAATGGGATTGGAACATAGTTCTTATTTACAAAAATATGAGATAAAGATTGATTGAAACATTTCCTGTTTTTTTATCGTATATAGAGAAGAGTTCAAAGTATTTTTTGAAATGAATTTGGAAACTTCAGGTTAATGTAAACTTTTTTGACAGAATTTTTGGTATTTTCTCCCCATTTCAATTAAAATTCACCAAAATTTCAATTTTGAAGTAAATTGAAAATTATTTTGTGCGTTTCTACCACTTGATATATCAAAGTAAATCAATTATTTTTCTATACTGTTACACGTGAACAAGCTACGCGTGCTCAAATATTCATGTTCTATTTATGAAACATTAGCCTTTCAAGAGAGCAGGATTATAGAGATATCCAATGTGCTGCTTCAATTTTCCCGGTTGAACCCAAGGGTGTTATCATTCGACATGTGTATAGGGGCGAATTCTGGGTAATATGGCACAGAGGAATGTGCTTTCTGTGGTGAATTGCTTATACAGTCAAACCTCGTTAATGAGCCATTCTTAGGAGAGCAAAAATATGACAAGCAGAGCGACTTGTTAAATGGAGTAAGCCATAGCTGTGCCAATTCCTGCCGGAGGACAATTGGGACTTCCAAGGAGTGACGTGTTAACAGGGTGATGCACTAATGAGGTTTGACTGAGTGAGTACTTTTTTATTCTTGCATGTCTTTGTGAACCGTAGACTAGTCAAACCCAGATCGGCAATCAATCATGTTCAGCTGTATGTAACCATGTCCAAAAGATATCTCACATTAGAAGCTGTAGGATATTTAGAAACTTTGATATATATAACTAGTAAGATATTTATAACTCGCAGATATATGTCAATTACTTTTTAATGAAAATGGGAACATCACGGATGAAGATGTTATTGTTCAAAATGATTTAGTGACAACAGTTCCAACTGATGTATATGGAATGCGATTCATTTTGCAGCAACAAAGACGAGGTATTAGAAACTCCCGAAATGTTTTTGAAAAGATGTAGGGCAGAAAAAGTGCAACACTCATTATGAACATTTCAAGAAAAGGCAAGACAGTTTTGAGCAATCTGAAAAAATAAAAAACCATTGCACGAGATAAAAAAAAATTATTCCTAGAATCCGATCAAAATCTCAGCTCTGGATGCCATTAGAAAAGATATGCCATATGACTATTATAGCACGTTGGAAAATGCATTCAGAGTTGTGAGAAGTAAATCTTATTTTTTCATTTGGAATTCCAAAGAAAAGTGATAACGAACCTTCTACGAATGCAGGAGGGGTTAATTATAAATCCAAGGTCCATGTTGTCAACTGAAAAAAGATACCTGGTCATTTGATAGTCATTACATTGTGTCTGCAATGCAAGGACAGGGTGCGGTTTGCTGAAAAGCCCTAAATGCTACCAGTGTGACAAACAGGTCCATCAAAGATGTTTTCTTCCTTTTATCACTGGCATTAAAAGAAAAATTTCATTTCCTGCACACATTTTTGTTTTAAAAAATTGGTATGTGTTGCAAATTTGAATATGTAATAGAAAATTTCGTGTGATAACTGTATTACAGAAATAAAAAAATTGTGAGAATATAGGCGATAGCAGTTTCCGCTTTCACCTCTCTCCCAGTGCCTATGTTCCATTTATGGAACATCGTGAAAAACAAAGAAAAATTTTTTTTTCTTCAAATTTCAAAGTTGATCTATGTATAGGCATGCAAAAGGACCCCAAATTTCAAAACAATAAGTGAGTTTGTTATAGTCCGGCCTTTAAACGGTTAAATTGTCTTCTGTATTCTTAGGGCATGCAGATGCATAAACAATATTTACAATGCTCAGCAAAGAGCTAGAAATGAAAGTGCTTCATTTGTCAAAAACGATTACACGACATTGAACAGTAACATTTAAAAACAATTCATTTAAAAAAAGGATGGACAATGCAGTAAAACCATCTGGTTCACCTTGACTCATTTACATTGGACCCTGTAATTTACACATTCTGCACTGTGCTTTTGGAAGTGGTCTTGAAAGAGCATCATTCCTTACAAGTTTAACTTGTCATGATTTGCTGTGCACTGTCGGAGAGAGTTGACATGCAGGACTGTGGAAGACTCCAAAAAAGAATGTAACTTATATTGTGAGGAAAGACAGAAAATATGGCCAAAAATGGTGTTTTGTTACCATCATTTCTGTCATTTTGCTTTGGCTTGAGTCAATCTTATAGGAAAGTGCTATAAAAAAATTTTAGGGATTTTTTTTATTATGCTACAATTATGTTGGGAGGGGAGTACCCTCTGCTCATCCCACTTTCTGTAATTTTTTTGAGTGCGAGCCATTTTACAAATCATGAATATCCAAGAATGATAAAATTTCTTTGAAACTGAATTGGGATGTACAGGTGATTTTTGTCAATCCATCATCAAAAGGGTCAAACTGCCTCTCAAAACCAATTACATCAAACAAAAAAATTGATTTGAGACAAAAACTGAAAATATATATGCAACTATATAATGACAGTCTCTCCTTATTCTGTGATAAAAATTTTAAAAATAAATAAATACTGATCTATGAAAAGTATGAATGCTACCATTATACAAGATAAAAATTGTTCACCCTTTAGATAGTTAGTTTTTCAGTCCTAGATGAGAAGTAACAGCATTAAAACACCTACAACATGTTCTCTAAGTTTTCAGTGGTAAAAATTAAAAAGGGGGTTTCAGCACATTATGGTAGAGAATGTGGATTACAAGTAGCTTCCCAAAAAAACTGGAAAAGAAGCTTGGAATACCTTAGTATGCTCAATGGCTTCCCAGGTAATTGCAGGACGAAAAAACCATCTTGATCTTGTGGAAAAACAAAAATATATGCAAAAATGAAATGTCCAACGTCTCTTCAAGGGACACATCACATCCTCTGCAATTATCTTTTCAACTTCAAAGAAATCATGGGTGCTTACTTCATGAAGGAATTCTCGACTTTTATATCAAGGATAGTATATCAGGGAGATTGCTTTTGGGGGCTAGAACGTGAAAATGAAGTGTATATGGGAATAATTATTATTTGAATTTCAAATTTTATTCTCTGTAGTATGTCTAAATACGAAAAATTCTGAAAGTAATTTGCAGTTTTTAAAATGATTATCAAAGCGAAAAGTTCTATTTTTGTCAATTATTTTTTTCTAGTTACCAAATTAGCCAGTGGTATAGTCCTCCAACCAGGAGATGAGACTTGGCTACGTCATGTTAGGTGATTCTATGATTTTTAAGGAGTTCAAGTCAAAGCTTACTTACTGACGAGCTATTCTTGATGCACAATTGTGTGCACTAGAATATAAAACTCACTCAGGATGTCAACTCTAATGTTTCCACTTACGATAGACCTTAGTGCCTGATAATTCCAAGTCACCACAGCCACTAGAAAATCTGTATTAGGGCCTAAAATTTCCTGCACACGATTGTTAAATTTGAGTGTATAAGGATGACACCAAATTTTCTGATTTCATGAAAGTATGTTTACCAATATGCAAAAGAGTTCCAGTTTTGGGAAAGTCAAAAAGTTGCTTAGAGCTGTTTTCTCAAGGAAGAAAAAAACCAAACCATCCTTATTATTTTTTAATGCATCACACTGCCATCATTCTGCCCACTGAGAAACTTGTGGAAAAGTGTCTGGCTAGCCATGACAGATCTCAGGTCAGCAAGATGACATGGTCGATTGATTATTAACTAGATTTCTTTCTCTGAAGATGATGCCCATTATATGTGCTGCTGAAAAGTAAGTTAAGATTATAATTAATTTGCTATTTCCATTGGTTAAAGTGTCTAATACAAAGCTAAAAACAAATCAAAAAAATATTTAGGTGCCAGCCAAGTTTTATTAGGAGCTAAGTGTGGTTCTTGCTCAAGATAAAACAGTCTTGGAAAAAAAATTATACTTTTCTGGGACTCAAAAGGCATACTGTAATAAAATCAGAAAATTGTCATCCTTATGTAGATTTTAATTCAGCAATCCCATTTAGAAAATTTTAGGTGCCATTACCCATTTTCTAGTCAATCTTGTGTCTGAGATTTATCAATCCCTGGTCTAAGAACATACCGGCAATAGTTTCTCATTGATTCCCGTTAATGGCTGTCATCATTTTCATTTTTGCAACACCACACTCCTTTGTTCATGGGTTGCAAATCACTGTTATATATCATAAAATTATATCAGGCACAAGCATCTAATAGGCTTTGGTGCTTAAATAAGCACCACTGGAGATATCAGCTTAATACAAGGGAGTTGAAGTAAAATTTTATATAATTCTAATGGTCCATTAACCAAGGCGTGAGTTGTCTATCACCACTTGGAGGTTAACTTCAGGTCCGATCCCATGAATTAGGAAAGAACTTTTCTTTCCTACTAGATTTGAGACCAGCACAGGTAGATTGCACCTTCTCAATATGCCCTTGCCAAAAATCTCTGGAGAGAAGTACAATATGACTTTCTCTACAAAGAAATTTTTCCAACTCAATTAGTAGTAAATTGCTGTATGGTAATATGACTGGAGTCTGGTAAACAAAAAAATCCAACCAGCCATTTTATACATAAAAAGCAGTAATTGCGCCAGCTCTGATAGTTCATTGCCAATTCTGAACCACTGTACTTTTATTCCTATTTCAGAATTCAGACTAGGTGAACCACAACTTGGCTGTCAAGTTGCAGTGCATTATAGTAAAATGAAGTTGTGCTATAGGGAATAATCTAGAATCTCTATCAAAAATATATTTTTTTAATTGAAATCAATATAACTACATCATAAAAAGTTCATTAAATATAATTTTTTGATTGTAAATATATTTTCATAAAAGATTTAATTTAAAAAAATAGAGAAATTGTCTGCGCTATAAACCTCAAATCGAATACGTTAACAAGTAATGCTCAAACAAAAAAATATATAATTTGAATTCATGCCATCAGATCGAGGACTTCTTTTGCTCCTTCTCGAGATATTCGCCCAAGGTAAACAAGAAGGTGTAAATATAACTTCCTGAACCTTGTCTTGATCTGCTCATACCTATTGTAAAATAAAATGAGTGAGATTGTAAGACAATGTTGAAATAGTGAATCTTAAATTTTTAAATACAGTCGAATCCCGTTATAATGAACTCCAAGAGACCGTACAAATCACTTCGTTATAAAGGAATTCCAGGTTATTTAAAAATGTCCCTACGTAAACTTCTCTGGGGGATTAGAAATGTGTTTGTTAAAACGAGATTTTCGCTTTAACGGGATTCAACTGTATTACACAGTTACTGGTGGATTTTAAATTAGTTGTATATTTTAATATTGAAACTATTTCAGTTTTTAGCCTATTTGTTTGGGATGCTGACTGAGTTGGTTTTATAATGCATATCTGACTCCACTCTTTGAAAACACACATTCCAGCATGTCAATTTGTTAGAAATTCTGCAGAGGAATGTGTATGAGGTACATGTATGGTTAAGTAGTAGTAGTATCAATGGGTATTTAATTGCAGACACATGTGTATAAAATGCTCGTCAAGTATAATAATCCCGTTATGTTATGCATGTCTGAAGGCAAAGAAAATAAGTGATATTATTGGTGACTTCATGCAGATTGTAATGTTAGCTTAAATTTCTAACAGTGGTTCTAATAAAAGGTGCAAAATAGCAGAATGCACATTATAACAAAGGGCCACTGTAAAGCAAAACTTGAGACTACACAATAATAAAAAAATTGTTTAAAAACCAATAAGAGCTCAACAAACCTTAGAGTGGCATCGAATAAAGCAGCATTAAAATACCCTGCAAGAGACTGGAGGATGCTATTTCCATTCTTAATGCATGCACCACTAGCTGCTCGACGGGCCATTATGACATAACGATCAATTGGATGACCATGTATTTTGGTGATTGAGCGCACTGTATTTATATTTCTTCAAAATAAAAAAAAAATATTCAGCTGAGAGAATTCACTCGACGTTATGATAGAAATTATTTCTGTTTAGATCAGCGGTTCTCAACCTTTTTTGACTCGCAGAGCCCTTTCTGGTATATAATTTCCATGGAAGAGCCCTGTGTACCCATTTTTTATTTGTTCATCAATGTCACTGATTTATTATTGCTCAAAAAATACTTATAATTTTTTTTCATTTTTCTCAAGTGTCGGTTGAGAACAGCTGGTTTAGATCATTATATCACAACATATAATAATATTTATGAAGTACTATCTTTTTTTGATGGCCCAGTCAATAATAATTATTATTAAGATGGAAATTCATCAGACCATTCATTACTAAGGTCGTTATAAAAGGGAAGTACCGTTTATATTATGTGAAATCTTTCATGAAAATAAGACAAAAACCTTGCACACATGTTCATAACTCTGCTATACATTATTTTTCATAAAATATTTATTTTAAGTTCAAAATTATGCCAGTTTACAATACATTATAAATTTTACAAAAATATTAAAAAGATCACAATTATTTCATAATGCAAGGTACATTCCATAAGAACGTGTAGTAAAACCATGAAATATAGGTACAGCAAAAAATAATTTATTCTTTTTCAAGGTATCCCTCAGATGATATACAATAGTCCTGTTGTTCAATCCAATTTTCAAAGCGAGTAGAGAAGGCTGTTCTGGAAGCTGCACCAATGAACCCTGCACAAATGAAATTTCTACCAGTTCACGATGCTTTCTTGATATGTGTTGTCACAAATTTCTTAAAACTGAAACATAATATTTAAATGCAATATTGAAATCATGCCCTTAACTCCCTTAAGGTCTGAATTATTAACAATGCAATTTCTGGCTGTTTCCAATGTCAAAAGAGAAGCTCTGTGGAAGAATTGTTAGTTATTTCAGCTGTGTAGGGTTCACTCTCAGGCAGCTTCCAGAAAAAGCCTTCTCTACTTGCTTTACACAGTAGATGAAATGATGGGACCACTGTGTATCATCTGAAGATACTTTGAAATAAAGTAAATTATTTTTCACTATTTATATTCCTTGATTTTTTAATGATTTTACTCCGAGTTATTATGGAACACACTTCTTATACCAGCTATATTAAAAGGTATACTAAAATGCATTGCTACCTGAATACTAGAAGCATAGGTAAAGGTAATTGACGAATTGTTGTCATTATCTTGTCAAAATGTTGTTGTGCCATTATTTTCATGTAAGCAACATCTTCATCAGTCATTCGATTAGGTATACTGATTCCATTTCTTTTCAGAGGTCTTTGCATTAATACTTCAGAGAACAAAAGATAGTCTAAAAAAAAAATAATAATAATCTTAACATATTAGGAATAGTAATATCAACTAACAAAAACATAATAACAGTTTATGAGCACAGGAATCTAAAACCCTGGTCACAAACCAGCAGTCATTGAATACAGTGTGAGATTTTTAAAATAATTTTTCTAAAACTCTATAAATAGTAACACCCACTTATTTTTTAGCTATAGTCTTGATACAATGAGGAAATTAATATATTTTGTTTGGTACAATGTTAATTGTATTTCAATTGTCTTTTTTTAGTGGAAACTAAAGATGTAAACTTAAAAAAACCCATAAAATACGGTAAACCAAAAATTAAATGCAAAGAACCAAAGAAATATTTACATTTTTTTTCTAATAATCTCACAATAAGAGGATAATGTACTTGACTAGGGTAGAATGTCAATCAATGATCCAACAAAAGGAACCTTCATACCTCAACTCTTGTAGTCAACCAAAAAGAAGCACACAAAATTTTATTAAGAAAATGGGGAGACGAGTGCTGAAAAGTGAAGAAATGAAATTGACCTATCAATATCACTATAGTCATCAACTGGGCAGGGCCTCCACATTCTGAAATGAGGTCTCTAGGCCAAGATCTTTCATAGACCGGTTTCTAGAAAATTTGTAGTGTAAAAAAAAAATCATCCCAGTTCCAGGGCTCAGCTTCTTCCACATCAACCATGATGGTCGATCAGAATTAACCATAAAAATTTTGAAAGATACATACAAATACAACGCCACAACAGGCAAAATGCCCAACGAGGTGACTGATAAAAAGATGTCCACAATAAATATGGATGTCATTAAATTTAAAAAATACAGCAACCCAATTAAAAATCCAATTCAAACAATATATATACATGATGAAATATTCAATGCCTATAAGAACACTTATGGTTGTCTTATTCAAGTGAAAGGTCAAAGATAAAGATGAATGGCATGTTATTTTCCATTTGTTATGTATTTAATTACTATATTATTTTCGATTCATGTATTTAATATTTTTGAAACAATCTTAATTTCAGACCCTATTGTTGAAAGCTATTTATTAGCCAAAAATTATATTCCCTACTAGATCAGTAAATAAATTATAGTAAAATATGGTAGAACCTAGATTTATATATAACAACTTCATTATTACCACTTTTTTTTGCGGTGTGTGTGTTCATGATCTTGACTTAGAGATTTAAGGATTTTTTTTAGTTTAATGGATGACTGTCTCATCTAATTCATTAAATCAGGGTTGAACTGCATTTACAAACAAAAACAAGAATATGTAGAAACTGCACAATCATTTTCTTTCTACACAAATATTATTAAAATAATATCCAAATACCATAACACTAACAAAGAAGCTTCACCTTGAACACCAAGCTCTTCACAATATTTTTTCATGTTTTCCTGGTTATTTAGAACAATGGATTTCCACAAATTGCACAAAGATATTCGATTTGAATCTGGGAGATACTCATACAAGCCATGATCTAGTAGAACAACCTCTGCTTTACCATCTTTGCCTCGCCGTATAAAAACTGAATACAAAAATAAATGTTTCATCCATGGAAATTCAACAAAAATATATGAACAATAAATACATCAAACATTCCATGGTACACTTGACACACACTAATACGACCATTACATTATAGATATTGTTCCATTACAAGGACCAGTAGGATAAGTCCAAAATATTTTTACATAACAACTATCCTATGTGCTTTCCTTTTGATATAATAACCACCTGATAAAACATCCATTTTTGGTGGAATGGTGGGGGGGGGGGGGCGCTACAAAGAGTGCTGACTGAATTATGAAACTTGGTAGTAAAATGACATTAAAATTTTCAATTGGCACATTGAATGTATATAAGAAAGCCACTATATGTAAACAGAAATTTCACATTATGGGTGTATGTGATAATTCAATAAGTAGTAATATTTGTATAGCCACAAGTAATTTACCATGAATTTGCAAATACAATCTAACGAAAGTAGAAATAATTGTTTAGAATGTATGTCACTGCTTCACTATGGTACAAAGACAAGAACTTCTGCTTCGACGCTGAGAACTGAACTTTTAATTCATTGAATAAGCAGAATCCACCATTTTAGATTAATCTTGAAAAATATTACACTGCATATCATCTAAATAAATATACAATTTTTTCGAGAGTAATAATAATATTCAGTTTAATCACCATTGCCTGGATGTGGATCAGCATGAACAAATCCAGTGCGGAATATTTGTTCTGAGAATGTCAACACCATTTTTTCATCAACCTGAAAGATTAAAAGTAATGAAAAACAATCACAAAAATTTCAGAGTGTATTCTAATCGCATTTGAGTACAAATGATTAAATTAATTGAACTTGCAAACTTTGTGTTATTATGGTGAAGGAGTATTTCATAATCTTTGTGTTATTATAATGAGATAACTTTGTTTAATTTTGAAAATAAGGGGTTCATTGATTTTTCTCTTAACATAAAAAAAAAGATAGAATTCAACATATTTACCAGTGATTCAAAATACACACATACATGATTATGACTATTACATCAGTGTTTACAAACCATGATTATGCATGTGTGAATGATTTGTGTTCATGAATATAAATCAAGACCTTGGTTAACGTCAATCACTTAGAGCATCATCCCATCAATAACATTATTTTTATAAGTCCCTACACAAGCATAATTAATGAATTTGAATTGCTTGTTATCAAGTCATCCCGCTTAAAGTAATTTTTATTTGTTCCCATGGGTGATTTTATACAGAGATCTGACTATAATTCTTTTTTAACAACCACTATAGAATGTCAAGGAATAAACCTTTATTCTTTATTCACAAAGAAAAAAAAGATAAGATCAGTCAAGTTATTTGAAAGAGAAAGCAGAACTCACGTCAGCTAGATCCAGCCCAAGCTTCAATATACCTTCAGTGTCTGAAACACTGACACCATCAATAAATTCAGCTGTGAGTACTCTCTGTGAAATTAAGTAAAGCATAAACAATGGCAAATAACATTTCAAGTACAAATGAACAAAAAAAAAGTTTTTGTTAATTTAGGGTCATTTGAGTATTATGTCAGCATCAAGGGGGAGGAGTTCGATTTGCTGACTATTGATAACAGGTGGGAGGGAGGGTTGATGATGCTTACGTCATCAACCGCCCTTCACAAAAATATGAAACATTCTTGATGGCATCTTACTTGATACACCAAAAATGAGAAAAACCTTTTACTAGTTTATGGGCACCTGAACTAACATTCTCTCTATTCATAAGTCCTCTATAGGACCACTTTAGTGATCTCTAAATGCTTTGCTGATCCAAGTGATCTGGAAATGTGTCTAGGCCACTTGAGTGCTCTAGAACTGTGCCACACATCCCTCAACTGATCCATAATTATGCCGCAAATCACTTGAGTAATCTGCAAATGTGTTGGAAGTAACTTGAGTGATGTAGAGCTGCACTGGAGGCTGCTTAAGTGTGCTAAAACTATGCCATGGATTGCTTAAGTGTTCTGGAACTGTGTTGCGGGTCACTTAAGTAAACTGTGAATGTGCCATGGGCTGCTTAAGTGCTCTGGAAATGTGCCACAGGCTGCTTAAATGCTCTGGAATTGTGCCATGGGTCACCTAAGCGGTCTGTAAATGTGCTGCTTAGTTCATTTTTACAAAATTAGGTTTGGGGGGGGGGGCACATCAGATAACCCCCATGGTCACAACAATATTTTCTTTTGAAATTTTATTTTTTAAAAATATTTTTTGCATTAAAAAATGAATTTTTGATCATATGGCGGGGGGGGGGGGGAAGCACAAGCCCCCCTACGTCTCTGATTCCACCAATATGTTATGTGTTAAGAGGTGGAGAGCAGAGATGAAATTTTGCTGACAAGGGGTGGGGGGGTCAGCAAATATTTGCTGACATATTTGAATGGACCTTTTCACAATATTATATCGCGCGCGCGCACACACACACTTTTTATTTGCTTCCAGATTTTTTAATGCTTCCAAAATGAAAAACAAAAATTCTAGTGTCTGTCGACTGTTTAATTTTGAAAAATGTTTTGAAAATTTTGAAAATTTCATGACAAATCATGAGAATGAAATACAGGGTGATTATAATTAGAATAGCAATTTAAAAATGCTGTAAAGTAAGAATCAGTGGTCAGAATGACTTGGAAATTTGCATGAATGCTCCTGAAATAATGAAATTTTGTTTGGTGAAGGGAAAAGAAACAAAATTTACAGATAGGTGGTGCTATGATCATAAAACACACAAAATTCTCTGGCAGAATGAAATAATAATCAGCCAGAGCAAAATGATAATTTAATTAATATAGTGAAGTTTCATAATTTTATAACTCCATTTTTCACAACATGTCAAAGTGTGCCGGTGGTAATGCTGTGGGTGGAGCCTTCAACTCAGCCAAGTTTGCAATCTGACCCCCTATGCACAACATTTTTGAGGTACCTCCACCGCTTACCACCTGATCTTTGTGGAACATGCAGTTTACACTTTTAATTATTACAAAACATTGTGGACAATGCATTAAAATTTCTTATGTAAGTCGCAGATGTTTGTTTTGGGACTTCATTTTTGTGCTGTTTCCATGAATTATGAAATTTTGCTATGTTAATTAAATTGTGATTTTCTCTGATTAGTTATCATTTAGCATGAGTGAAAAAAACTAAACAAAATTGCATTGTTTCAGGAATATTCATGTAAATTTTCAAGTCATTCTGAGCAGTGGTTCTTACTTTACAATGTTTTGAAATTGTAACTATAATTATAAATCATTCTGTAGATAAATAAGAGCCTACAAATAAAGTGGGTATCTCTGTGTAATAAAATTATGAAGACTAGCAAAAAAAGGGAATTTTTCTCTAATAAGGTTGTGAATAAATGGAATAGCTTACCTTCTGGAGGTAGTAAATTGTAACACAATTGACACGTTTAAAAAGAAATACGATAAACATGTTAGGGTAAATCGAAAAGCTATCCATTCTTAGAATAATACAACCATAAGTATTCTTTATGGGCATTGTATAATATTTTATCTTGTGTATATATTGTTTATAGTTTTTATTAATTAAATTTTTAATTGGGTTGCTGTATTTTTGAAACATATGACATCCATATTTTTATGGGCATCTTTTTCTCAGCCACCTTGTTGGGCATTTTGCCTGTTGTGGCGTTGTATTTGTATAAAGTCATTTTCTGGAGAGTTTAATCATTACATCTCAAAGCACCATGCCAATTACACAATTCTAGTATGAATTTATACCCTGACTGTATCGCCATGTATAATGCATATTAGGTTGACATATGCTTGTGTCTATCTAATGTAGTGAAACACCTATATAACAATACTCAAGGGGCATAAGTATAAGAGTGTCATAAGTTAGAGTATAAAACAGTTTGGGCATAGACTAGGCTATATATCTGCTGTATGAATTGTATTATTTTTCAGCTTGTTGCATATTTGTTCATACAGATAAATGTAAGTAAAGAAGTATGTGTAAAGGTAAGTACTGCATAAATGTAACAATATTTATTATATGTACCATTTGCACTGGATGTGATTACACAATCCCATTACAGATAGAAAATAGTATTTCTTGAAACATAGTTAAGTAAAAACAGTTGATCAATACTTACGGTACTGCATTTATCCCAGTAAATTTTAGGCACATACACAAACGGCATTGATGAGAGTTCTCTGTCGCACCGCTCCATATTTTGGCCTTCATTGATGAAATCAAGCTCATAGACGAGTGTTTCTTTAAGATACTACTAAAATTTAAAAGTTAGAGTGAAAACAGGCAGCAATAGAATACTCTTATAAATATATAATTTATATATTATGTTTTATATTTGTGCATTTCCCCTCAGCCACAAATATTGTTTTTTTGCTGATGACATTGTAATCTTTATGAAACACATTCTGCACAAAAGATTTATAGCTTTTTTTATGTTAAAAAGTGAATAACAATGGTACATTCATTTAAAATTAATATTCAGTTTTTCAAGTTACAAATCAGGATTTTTTGGAAGTTTTAAACAATAAAAGTAAGATAAATAAAATCAAAGTAACTCACATTCATCACCCATGTGAAGTTAAAATTAGGATGCATCTTTCCAATGATCTTCAACAGTATAAATACAGTGTTACAGTCACCATTAAATCGTTGCAACAGATCAATGTACTGCACCTGCAATAAAGTGATATTGAATTTATTGATATAGATGAGTTCAAACTTGGGAAATTAATCATAGTAGGATGTTGATTATTCATGCTGTTTCTGCCACTAAAAATAATAATCACAGAACTTCAGGTGAAATTGTAATTTGAGACTCTGCATGTAATGTGAATTCATTATAGAAGAAAACTTAATTGAAGTGAAAATATTCATCGTAAATGAAAAAAATTACAAAAGACCTTAGTATTAGAAGGCATCAACAAGGTCTTTAATTAAAATAGAGCCTGGAATCTGTGAGAAGTTTTGATGGCAAAATGGGTAAGATACGATACACAAATGTGAAGAAAATATGTCATTTTCAATAAACAGAATAGTAACCATGAAATGAATTCTAAGAGAATAAATAACATGGTGGCTGAAGATTATGTTTCATAAGTATATCACCCAGCATGCAAGAGGATCTGAGTTAAATTTCCTGTAGAGACAGTTGAATTTTCTTCTCGATTCAATTTCACATCAGTCAGCTTTTAAATCCTTTAAAGGAGGAATGTGTGACAATGTTTCTATCCAAGATAGTGGTATAGATTATTATGGTGTAAATTTAAAAATAGTTTAAATGAAATAAATTACAATGAACTTTTTGAAGGTATTCTATTCGGACTGAGTAAAATTCGGACTGGATTTTTGGAGGATTTTAATGAAATCTCAATGTAATACACATTGTCACATTTATTATACATTGCATACTTTTTCCTCTTGAAACATGTATTAAATCAGCAGATGCTCTGTGGATTATATGACGTCTTTTTAATACTTTGTGACTTTCGTCAACTTGTGCATTATCTGACAGGCCGATATTATACACAGAAAATGCAAATAACGTAAAATAATGAAGATGCAATACAATGAAACCTGTATGAAGGGAACATCAAGGAATTAAAGTAATTTACCATTTTATAAAGGTGTGTATCAAGGCATCAATCAATGATAGGAATATATTTTCATTCTATTTAAGGCAGGTTTCTGTCTCATAAAGCATCTGTTTTAAACAGATTTCACTGCATTTTGTTTGCTTTTGTTTTTCATGTTAATGGTAATTTACTAAAAAGAAAAGTGAAGATTGTTTCTGCTAACCATGAAATGAAATAAAAATAACTTGATTGAAACTAACCTTCACTGCAACTTCATGGCCATCATGAGTCTTAGCTTTGTATACTTGTGCCAAGCTAGCAGCTGCGATAGGCTTGGGATCAAACTCTGCAAATACCTCATCAGGCAGCATTTTGAAATCTTCCATGAATAGTTCATTCAGCTGAAAATAAATATGTTCAATGAATTATATACGTTTTCCAGGTTGTTAGGCAATGGACTAAGAAATTCACTTTCTGACGTTTTGCCCACATTTGTCGCACAGGTATCTTCGTAGGTTTAAACACATGTAGGTCTCTGCAACAAGCAAGAAAGGCGTACGTATTCTTCTCTTGAGTTGCTCCATATGTAGACATCTAAGGGTTGATTGGCTGCAGAGGAGTTGTATCGGCTGGTTGGACTAGAAGTATCAGGCATACTTCTAGTCCATCCATGCACTTTTGTTGCCTCCTCTTGATTTATGTTGTTGTGCTTGAACATTTCATTTGCTTCTCTTTTCATGGTAGTGCATTTCTGATGATATTACTTCAAAGTCCAACACTTCTAGTTGAACCAGTCAATACAACTCTTCTGTGGCTGATCAAGCTCTAGATATATAAAAAAGAACTCTATGGGAGAAGATATATGGCGTTTTTTTGCTTGTAGCACAGATCTACGCATGTTTAAATGATGCCTGTCACAGAGTGGCAAAATTTCAGGAAGTGAATTTCTCAGAAAATGGCCTAACAACCTAGAAAACATATTTAATTCTTTGAATGCCGGCCACAAATGCCTCAGACAATACGTCCTAGGTATGTTCTTACATACTAAAAATGTGAAAGTTTTGTATCGCTTATTCTTCAATACATGAATATAAAAACATTTGCCCACATCCTACATTTGAAATGAAAAAATTGACTCAAAGAAATAAAAGATTTCAAAGAAACTCAGATTTTGCTTTAAAAAAATTAATTTATATAAGACTTGCAATGAAAATTTTCCAAATCATTTCTTAATTTCCAAGTCATATTTTCATCAAACATCTTGATTTAATTTGATAATTAACGGTTTTATTTCCCAACACTTACTTCATTCCTCTTCCGCGTAAGTGCTTTGTCATGCAGAACAGACAGTGTATCAACATACTCTCTTGGAAGTATGTGATTTACAGAAACTAGCCCTTGCCCCAGCTTTATGTATAGGCCTCCATTATGCAAACACCCTTGGAGAACTCTATTTGCAGATCTCTGGTGACATAATTTGACAGCTGCTTCATACTCTGAAGAACCCTAAATGCAATGAAAAAGTTAAAGCGAAAATCAAAAGCAGATTAATGCAACATTTCTAAAAAAATGTATCTAAAGGGCCAAATAAGTTGTATTTCATCTATAAACTTGTACATACTTCATCTAAGCCCCACAGCGTCCACCAATAGTCCATGGACACAGTGATTCCTATCTTGAGAGACCTGCAAGAGAAAGAACTTTAATGAAATTTGAAAATCTATGACGTTTTGATGAATAGTGTTACCAAAGTCCCCCTCCCTTCCTATCAAATCAAAATTATGTGCGAATTTATACGAGATATGAAATCATGAGGCTTTTATTCTAAATAGACAGAGCCGTCTTAATGCATGGCAAAAGAGGGCTTCCGTCCTTTCTTTCAAACTGAGCACATTTCCAATCTATCACCATAGGCAATTTACTACACAATGAGTAGTGCCGGAAGTATGAGAGTGTGTGTACCTAACAGTCTGAATATGTATCTAATGTTGTGAATGGTCTTTCAGTGCTGCCCTTCACATTTATAATTGTGCGTGAAGTGAGATGATTGAATATTTGTACCCTTGTAAGCCTGTTGCTCTCTGTGGCAAGACTTTCAGCCCAAAGGGAAGGAGGCCTGAAGTGCAGAGAACGCCCTCATAAAAATAAAGCCTGATTAAAATTTTCAAGAATAAGAATGTAAATTGGAGACAGGAAATTTCTAGTCAGATAGGGGCCCTCAGAAATATCTCTTTATTCCGAAGATCATGATACTCTAAAAAAGATGGCCTTGTCAATAGAGTAGGCCTATGTTATGTATGCAAGCTATGTTAGTACAGGAAGTGAGCAAGAACTCAAATCCCCATTATGTCATATTTCACAATTTCTAATATTACATATATCTTAAAACTAATACCAATTAGTGATTCTCCGCAGAGAGCAGGCACTCCAAAATTATGCTTTCATAACAAGAAAAATTCAAACATTTACCATCTTCTTTTCAAAATATGAAAGATGGCAGCAACAGCTAGAACATTAAATAAGCATAATTCTAACATATACTTACTGACACACAATGTGGGTGGTATTAGCTGTCTCTTGTGTGTGGGTGTGAAGTTTATAGCTCAAAATGTTTTTCCCTTTCGCAATGTCACCAAAACAGTCATTCCCCCCCCCCCCAATACAGCCCAAAATATACCTGAAACATTGGATGCCCCCCCACACCAGTGTTTGATGGTTATTTTCTTTAAAAAAAAATTTTTTTTTTATTCATTTATTTTTCATTAATGGATGTACAATAAATAAAAGTTCAAGAAATTTCATGCATAACTTTAAATATTCCACAATTAGTTTTTTTAGAAATTTTGCCAGGGAAAACAGACCTGAAAAACCTTCCAATACCAGCCAGTGTAACTCTAACTTGTCTTTGATCGAAAGAATCAAGGGATAAATAGTATGCTCCGGATCCAACCAAAACACTTCCCAAGACAATGTGCCTCCACTTCCATCGCTTTTTTCTCATAACAGGTACTTGCTTAGAAAAACTTGCGAACTGTAGGAGCTGATTTCTCACTGGTGAATTCAAAGACACCTTTGTCATGCACACCATTGACTTTGAGTACATTTTCTAAAAACAAGAGCAGGTATTAAAATAATGGCAGATTTTTGTGACGAAATTTTTATAAACTATTCTATTGCAAATAAATTTTTGGTGAATGGAATTAATGGTGTAACAATGATGCCAGACTGATATCGAGGTACCTCAAACTCAGCTACAGACTGTGTGTGTGTGGGATTGCACGAGTCATATTCATTAAACTAATGTTTCCAACTGGAGATGCGAGAAATCCATTTTAACAGCAAAATAGTAAGGAATGAAGTTCACTGGTGGGTGCAGTCTAGTAAACAAATTAAGAACCAATGTTCTCTCTTTTGTAAAATACGAGAAAACCCACCAAGAAAGTTCTCAAGAGATGTCACTGCTTATTAAATTGTTTTCATGTAGGGTTATCAGAACATTTTTTTAATCATCCTCATATGGTTTTGAAACTTATTCCTTTTGTCCTGATTTATTGGGTTCCAGGTTTTATATTCTCCAGAAAAAAAAATACACTAAGAAACAAAAATCTGTTCATCCGTGTGTGTTCATATGATTTTTTCGCCCATATATTCAAACTCTTTGAGCAAACCCAGGGCTGTACTTACCCTCCAAAAAAAATACTGTATACATATTATTTGCATCTTTGTGCATTTTTTGCAAGATATTATGAAAAACTAGTTATATATGTACAGATGCCAATTTTTTTTTTGGAAAGAAAAAGTCATCACTGTCTCTATGACGGACTCAAACAGATGTCTTATCAGAAGCCAGACAAGTGCACTACCACTACTCTATAGAAGCAGATAGAGTATTTCTTACTCGGAGCCTATATATATATACTGAATGGCACATACAAAGGATGGTAAAAGCAATTATCTTATGTGGCTCGTAAATGACATCAAGGCCATCATATGGTAGAATAAAAATTCTAGTCCAAGGAAGTGGTGGTGTAATGCATGTGCCCTCATTTATAAGTTTCTGAATCCAGTAACTCTAGGTCAAAAGCTGGAAAAAGGTCTAAGACTTAAAAGTACAGTGGCGACTTATGAATGTTCTGTCAGTGCCATCTATAGATAGTGCCCTGGTTCTGTTAATTTACAGAATTGTTTGAACTAAGAGGAATCTATAACCACAGCTTCACAGTTTTGTTTATGTCAACGTTTTTGTAAATCTCAGGACCATTGTCTGTAACAATTCGACAGACCATTTACAGCAGTGGTTCTTTACTTTGTCACCCACAGCTATCTTGCTGTGACCAACATTTACCCATGGCTCCCTATAATAGTCTAATAAAGAACCCCTTTAAAGCACTAAACAGGCGCACACCGATTTCGACAGCTTGTCTCTGGCATAGGTTGGTGACACCCATAAGAGCCATAATGCACTCGATTTGATAAATACTGATTCGATATTTCCTTCAAACACATGTGTATATTAATATTTATGTCACCCCTGAATATAATTTTCTTTTAATTATAATTTAATTCTTGAGACTATTTGAGGATCACCACTAGTCTGCGGACAAGTTGGGAAATGTTGTTTCAAGTATCTCTCTCGCATTAAATCTAAGTATTTTTCATGTATCGGTTATAACAAATATTGGACAATGAATGTTTCTCCCGTTCACATGCAACTTTGTTTTATCCGGGATCATCTGCATTTATCACCCCACGATCAAAGCAAATATGCATGTGCAGACATACCTTTAGCTATTTTAAAGCAGAATCAATTCGAGAGATTAATTCTACGCTCAGATGGCGAAATGTTATATGTCCCTTTTCAAAATTTCCCAATGGCAAATTTCATAGGTAGAGAGAGACTTGAAAGTCTGGAGGGATGGGGACATCAATTCATATATAGACATATACGTTAGATCAGTCAGCTCCGTCATTGACATGGGAGTGGGACAATGCCCCCTATCTCTACCCATGGTAAATTTTAAAACAATATTTTGCTGAAATTCGATACCGTAGCTTTTTGACTTATTACAATTTGCCTCCGTTGTTTCCTCATAAACTGAAAGAGAAAGACAAAAATTTCCCACTTTCTAAAATTTTGACGAACGGGAAAAGTGACTTATGGCATTTCACCATCTGAGTACATAATTTATTATTTTTCGATCTTTAAAACTGGTGATTTGAAAAACCCGAAACATAGGCACAAGCCTCCACAGATCATTAAACAAATCACTTTCTAACAATTTATTAAATTTCACATAATTATCCATGCTTCCAATGATTACCTCTCCCATACAGCTATAGAGATAACATACCTCTACATATCAGCATATTTTATTGTTGACAAACATTACTTACCCTAGATAAATATAAAAAAAAAAAGTGTATAAAAAAAAAAAAAAAGTGTAAAAAAAAAAAAAAAAAGTGTATTTAATATAAAAACAATAAAAAAATCCTTGTATATAACATTTTAAAGATAATAATAATATTTTTATCTTTATGACTTAAAAATAAATACTTCCTTTTAACTAAAACCAACGGAGGAGGATGTATCAACCTCCCGTGCACAATTTCCTTGTGACAGGAAGAGACACCCAGGACAAAAAAAAAAAATATTTACCGCGAAGACACCCATGAGAGCTAATTTATACAGCTGAAATGAACATAACGACCAAAATAATTACCACAAGGTTGTTCATTTCCAATATGTTGATACAGCGATTGAAATCGCACTGATAATTATTACGGAGGAAGGAAATTAAAACTTTTTGAAGCAGACGGAAAAATTTCAAGGCTTCTTACACAAAGTGTGCTTTTATCCCTACTTAACTATTTTAATTAAAACTCAAAAAAAAAAAAAAATCGGATCGAAATCTCATATTCTTTAAAGATTGTGCTTTATTATTTGAAACAGAATTACAGTATTGCTGACTTAGATGAATTAACATTGATCCAATTATAAAATTATTTCAGTTTAATTTATCTGAACATTGCGATTTTGATGTCATCTATCGAGAGACTAGAAAAACCATCTGAAAAATGATACCGATTCTGGAACAGCTGCTACCATCTGATATTTATAAAAAAAAAAGAATAACATTCAGATCTAGTATCAGCTATGAAAACTAGATGGCAGTAAACCCTTCACCAAGGTTTTGCACCGTATAAAATTGTATGAGTCGAAGCCTCAAAACTTTAGGTTATTTTGTACCTGTCGGTTATCTGGACAAGCATTGACACGTTTTTTTTCCAGCTGCACTTTTCTTTGTGATTTTATTACATCGATGGTAGCCTATGCCAGCAATGTCATCAGAGCCAAGCTACAAATTCAGTGTATTCATATACAGTGTATTCAGTATGCTAGCCGCCATATTTGTTGACATATACTGTACCGACGACTTTGACCAGCAATAAGAAATTATCCTCATATCATATAAATGTGCTGCTACATTTTGTTCAAAAATAGAACTGTCGATAGTTTTCTCGTTTACTTTCTATATAATAAATAGCAGCACGAATCCTATATTTCTGTTTGCGATTCATTAATAAAGTTCGGACATGCACCTCGCACTGCATTCGTCATAAGCTGACCCTATTTCTCGGAGAAATATACGGAAATTTGGGATCTTATGAATACAGATAAACACGAACAAATTCCAAATTTTCACTAAACATGCGACCAAAAATTAACAAAACCACTTACTACGACATAAATCTCTGAAAAAACTGCCAGATGGCGAGAAAGGAAGCGCTCACTCCTCTGATCGCCACCGCTTGAGTCGCCATGTTCGTTACGTCAAGACTAGCTGAGGTGAAGGTTGATTAACGGGGAAGAGGAAATACCAACTCGATTTCCAGTTGCTCCTTCAGCCTAAACAAACCGGTCAAGGACAGAGTTGTTTTGTAAGTAATAATAATTCACGTAGTAGGTCTTTCAAGTGTTGATTTTAAACGTCCAAGTTGTAATCATTACCCGTTCAATCTGATTCGTAATTAGATTTAACTGCTGGGTAATTAGAGACATTGACCGTTTCTCCTCCTCCAGGTAAACGAAGCGAATCTTCCACGTTTGCCCTTTCCAATGTTAATTTATATTCCTGGTCACCGACATTCAAGTTAGCTGGATTTTAATAAGCCGCGTTGCGGGTTTTTTTTATTTACATCTTGTTTTTCAATGTCACATTGACTTTTTTGACCAGATATATCGCTGCTATATTATTGTGCTATTAATTATTGCAACAAAACAGCTCTTGGCATGAATTTTCTCTAGGTGGGGTTTTACCTTTTTTCCTGCGAAATAACACTGTAATCTTGGCTCCAGGAGGGGTGGGGGGTTTAGAACCCCCAACCCCCCTTTGCGTACACCAATGAGTACGGTACCCCCCCCCCCCTTAAGCTACATGATGGATCATTCAGGAGTAAGCGGTGAAAAAAGCAGCAATGAACTCAACCTTTTCACTTTACCCAATTTTGGATGAAATGAAAAAAAAGCATTAAATGTGGCACAATAAAGTGGTTAGCAAGCCTCCAACACATTCTCTGGAACCGCGGTCCGATCAATTTGGATTCTCCAAGTGGAAGGTCAGGTTATACACACAACTAATGGGGGAGTAAATAGGAAAAACTGGAACTGTGCAAAATATCACTCGCAGCCCGGTATGAATAATGTTGGTGCCTGCGGTTCAGTGGTTGAGGAGCATTGCTCTAGAAGTACATAGCACACGTTTCTAGTGAACAAACCTATGTGTATTACTGAGGTCACAAGCTTCAATGTAGACCGTCGCTAATCCAGCACATATCGGACGACATTGTGTGGGATTATCGGAGTTGCTTTATTACTGGAAGTAAATCGAGAAACAGCTGTAGTTTTGACCCTTTTGGGGATGTTTTTCTTTGGCAAGAAAAATGCCTGAAAGCATGATTAGAAGTCGCCAAGTTATCATAGCGTGATGGTTAAAAAACAAGCGATCACAAGTCGGAGAGATTGAACTCAGAATATATATTCTGAGTTCACAGGTTCAATTCCCGCCCTCAGAGCTCATGTCAACTTTTTTCTGTTTCACAACAAGGGTATAATTACAGGTTGTGTTGTCACTGGGATAGCTTATATATACCTCTGGGGGGTCGTGAATTCTAACACGATTGACACGCTTTAAAAAAAGTAGGATAAAAATATTTGGATAAGTCAAGAAGCTATCCATGCTCAGAACTAAGACAATGATAATCTTTGTTATATGGTATTAATTATTGGTTTTTCTTTCGTGATGCGTATATGCTTTTATATTGGGTTGATGTATTTTGGTTATACAGTAAAATCTCCCCCCAACAGCCCCTAATAAGACCGTGAAAATGTGTCCGTTATTGAGATTGGTAGTTTTTATTTTTGAAAAAAAAAAAAATGCAAAAGTCTATAAGGTAGCATTCAGTTTCAACAGAATGTGGTTGTTGTTCAGAGATTAGTTGTTTGGAGATGATGGATAGAGTTTGAGATTTTACTGTATTTGACATTTGGTATATGTTGTATTTGATATCCATATTTTTATGGGCATCTTTTTTCAGCCACCTTGTTGGGCATTTTGCCTGCTGTGGCCTTTTTCTTTGTATTTACAAGAGTGAAACAGTCAAGCTTTCGGGTATATTTCTTGCCGAAGAAAAAATTGCTGTATAATATAGGCCTAATATATACCTATGGCTGTTTAAATAGCCATAGGCAATGGGAAAAATGAACTACTAAAACAAAAACAAAACAGCATTCTTAGGCTAAATGAAAGGAATCACAATTAAAAATTAAACATTCTGAACTGGATACAGGATTGAGAATTATGAAAACCAGGACTTCTCTTTTAAATAACGCTACGGTCAGAGCAAAAAAATAAGAGCTTTTTTGGGTTTGGTCTGAAACAGTCTTTGTCCAATAAAAACACATTTGCGGGTGTGCAAGCATGCTTGCCCGGTATGCAAGAGGGCCTGGGTTCGAGTCCCGGCGGAGATGTGATGACTTTTCTTTCCGAGCTCACCTCAGCATAATATCCGGAAAATAACTGTTTCCTTAATATCATTTTTATTGGTTGCCCTGATTTCAGGGACATTGTAACATCAAGACGTAATTTCGCTGCTTTATTTTGTATAAACATAGAATCGTTCAAATTAATTTTCTGTTAAGTTCTGAGCAAAAAAAAAAGTGTCTAATATTGTATATTTCCAATGATATCCACAATTCCAGGTGATGGTTGAAAAAATATAAGGACAAACAGCCTTTCATCTCTACCAGCTGGATGGCTCTGCGAGGGTTGTTGGGACGTGCATCACCTGTCTTTTCTAGAATCATGACGACATCGCCCTTAGCAGGATCTACACGCAAGCAGCCGAGCTCTGACATGGCTGCATTCAGGGATGTCTTCAAGAAAGCTAAGCATGTTGTTGCTCTCACAGGAGCTGGTATCAGCGCTGAAAGTGGAGTACCTACATTCAGAGGAGCTGGTGGCCTCTGGAGGAAATACAATGCTCAAGTTAGTGCTTTTAATGAAGTTTTTCTAGTTTCGTGTGTAATAGAACTACAACCACCCCAAAATGAAGTATTTATTTCTTCAATAAGTTAAAAGTTTTGTTTTTCTTTGCAGAACATCGCTACTCCTGGTGCTTTTTTGGCTAACCCGTCTTTGGTGTGGGAGTTTTATAGTTACAGGAGAGATTTGGTATTGAGCAAAAAACCCAATCCAGTGAGTGCCTATTTTTTCGCCTTTGAGAAAATTTTTTTTCAATGTAAATTTATTCGAAGATAACCTTTTATTTTTCTCTAGCAGTTACCCAAGTATAAGTGAAGGACTTTCAAAAGACTGGGGCACAATGATACCAATACATACATCAGGGTTTAAGTTACAGTCCCTTTTTTTGCAAAATGCGAAAGAAAATCGTGGAATGTGAAAGAAGTAGCCACTTTTGCAAAAATGCTTACAGGAGGTAGGAAATGAGTAAGACATCCAACCATCAATCATTACATAGCATTGTAGCATTTTGCTAAAGCTTTTCCCCCAATTTTCGCTTTTTTGCGAAAGGAATTTTTTATCCAGCTTAAACCCTCACCTACATATAAGTGCCATAGTTGGGCAGTGGTAAGATGCTTGTCTTTCACTATGAAGATTATTGTCAAGATCCACAGGTTCAACTCTGGGCATAGAACATTAGGAACAAGTTCTTTACCTACAGAGCTGTGGGTGACCACCCACATGGGTAAAAGACATCCCGTGAGGGACAGAGCCTGGGTCGTGTCTGGTCTGATGGGGGTGACCACTGATAGATGGGGGGCCTTCATTTTCCACCTAACTCCACTGGTTCGAAATTGTCATATGGCAATATATGACCAGAGTTGGTGTGCGGTAAAGTAGTACATACATATGCATTGAGAGAGATAGGTACCTTAGCTAATGAAGAATCATGTTAGTCAAAATTCTATTTCCCATGGATTTCTATGAAAAATGGTTTAATTCCTCCTAGGTACTGCCCAAAATTCAAGGATAAGCTTTTTTTAAAACACCAAGAAACACCATAAAAAAAAGACAAAAACTAACCTAAGGCTAAATTAATGGCTTCAAAATTAGATAAAGGAGAATTTATAGGAAGATTAGGTACTGAGGATTATATACAGTTGAATCCTGTTTTAACGAATACCGTTATAGTGAGGGAAAAAAAAGTCTTGTTTTAATGAAAACTTTTCTAATTCCCCAAGTAAGTTTACATTGGAATAATGCAAAAACCGGTGGGATTCCTTTATAACGAAATTTTGTTATAACAAAGTGATTTCTCCTGTCTTTTGATGTTCGTTATAACAGAATTCGACTGTAGTTTATTTGACATTAATGTGTAAGACAATATTAAAAAATATTTGAATCAATATTTTGATCAAATTTTTCGACATGGGGAAATACAAGTAAATTCAATTAAAACTGGTGATTCCAGTTTCCAATTGAGTTTGATGGAAGTTTTGGAAGACTGAAATTTATTGTCTCCACTGTGTTTTTGTTTTGTGATTTCAGTTTTTCAGATTCCCCCTTCCCCCCCCCCCCCAGTAACATTTGGGTGTAATTTCTAGGAAAACAAGTAACAGTATGTGAAAATCACAAAAGTAGTTTTGAAATAAGTGACTAAACTAAATAACTGATTTTCTAATAAGTATCAAGGATCCAAATGAAGAAATTCCAGGATTTGACAAATATGTGTTCAGCATATTAAATTGCTTCACACATATTCAAGCTGGCAGCCTTAATTCTTGATTTATTCCTATGCAGTGAAATCTTTATATAAGGTACTCTGCAAACCAAGAAAAAATATTATTGTTGAAGGATTATTGTTAATTTCAAAGGTTGTGTGTAGTTTAACATTAGACCAGGTGTTCTTAAACCTTTTCCACCCAAGGCGCCCCTTTCATTATTCAATGCTTATCCGCAAGCTCTACCAGCTCCCCAGAGCTGTTTAACACAAAATATTTCCGGAAAACCTTTGTCAAGAGCCTGTCAAACCCCTGACAAAGATTGGAGGAGCACCAGGATGCTATGGTGCACAGTTTGAGAACCCCTGCATTAGACTATAGGCATTTCCAAACAAGACTTGAAAAAATATTTTGTTGTGGATGAATTTATATTGTTATATTGAGTATCATTTTATGCAAGATTTCATTGTATTTGCTTACATCTAATGAACAGGTGCATTAAATGGATAAAAATATTTTTATAGCATCAATTGATATTATATAATTTAAATACAGTGAAATCTGTGTGTAATGGCACTATTTATAACAATAAACCTGCCTGTATCCATATTTAAAGAATGACAACCATTATTTCTTATGTGCATATATTTTAGTTGTTTAGTTACTTTTTCTGGCTTATTATTTTTAGGTAGCTGCATTTAGACTACAACGACCATAATTTTATGCACTTTTTTCTAATATTATTTACAGTATTTTATTTCTATTTTTTTTTCCCCAGCCACCTTGTTGGGCAATTTGCCTGTTTCGGTTTCAGATTTTGTATTTGTTTAACAATATTTTCTTTAGTCCGGGCAGAATTCCTATTCAATAGGAAATAGTGCAAATGCTCGAACTGTCTACAACTATAACCTGTCTATAACAATATTTTTTTAGGTCCCTACAGTAGTTAATTCTTATAGACAGGTTTTACTGTACTACGTTATAAATGGTTAGCATTTGAAAAATTTCAGATAAAAATTTGATTAATCTATTAAAATTTCTTGATTAACCAGTTAAAAATTTTAATCGATTCCTGGCCCTAATTATAATTTATAATTATTTTTTATATAGCAGATAGTGGTTTGTAAGACATTCTATGATTTTGTTTTCTTTTAGTGTTTGAAAAATTTAAAAGAAACTTATGTTTGTTCTGAGCAAAAGAAAAGTCAATACTAATCAATTTAAATTTTCAAAATTATATTTTTTATTGTATTTGCTGTATAAAAATGTTTGAGGAATAATGCAACATTATTGGGTACTGGTCAAGGTGTGATTTTAAGGTGCTTTTGATTCAGTGCTTGTGGTTCTAGGGGGGGGGGCAGCCTTTTTTTTCCAATTATTAAAACACTCCTACGTAAGGTATGGCTGGATTTTTCATTGCTCAATTGATAGTCGTCTCAATAGCCAACCTGTGCCCAGTATTGTAATGAAGCAGTTAAGTCCACAAATCCATTGTACATTGTTTATACATTCATTAAATTCTATTTCACCAATTTATTTTTCTGCTTTCACACAACAGGCCCATCATTCTCTAGCAAAGGCTGAAGCAGTTATGGCATCTGAAGGTCGCCGTTTGGTAGTTATCACACAAAATATTGATGAACTTCACAGAGATGCTGGTACTAAAAATCTTATTGAGCTTCATGGTAAGGAAAATTGTGTGAATGCATTTTCATTAGGAATATGTCAAGTTTAATCATGATTTACACTTTTGTAGAACTTTTCTCAATTATTTTTTTCCCTCTTTCAAAACAACACATAATCAGTTTTAAAAGAATTGTTCAGGAAGCTCAGTCTGTTTTTGCAGAAATTCATGAAGAAATTTTTAATCACTGCAAAAATAAAAACATTTTATTTTATGATTCACCTCATGAAAATCTGAATTTTTTTTGTAGGTACTCTTTTCAAAACTAGATGCACTAAATGTGGCCATTTAGCAGAAAATCGGAATAGTCCCATATGTCCTGCCTTATCAGGGAAAGGGTATGAAAATTTTCTTGTTAACTACTTGGTAATTTGATCTTAGAACTAAAATTAAGCCTAAAAAAAAATATTGAAAAAATATAATTTTTATATATAAGGTGACTCAATAATTCCCCCTGCTGCATTCTAGTGGTGAACCGTTAATCCTAGAGGCATACTTCTCTAATTGAAAAAAGTACCCAAATAATGCATGATACTCAGATACATCATTCATGTTGCAAAGTTATTAAAATGAAAAAGTATCAAATTTTTATATGGGCACCCTGTCTTCAAATTCAATTCAAATTCAATTATGAAGTTGCTGTACTGTCTCTCCTGAGGCCTACAAAAAAATTCCACATTTCTAAGTGCAATATTTGCTGAGATATTTGAATGTGAAATTTCACTTCTCTCCCTCATGATGTTCTTTCCCAACTTTCTTCTTGTTTTTTAATCTGAATATTGCACTTAGAAAAATTGATTTTTTTTGTTTCTGCCTCCTGAGAGACAGGGCAACAACTCTCTAATTGGGTTTCTGAGGACAGGTTGTCCATATAAAAAGTTTATTTTCATATTTCAATAACTATACAACCCCTTGCTTCATGAGTAATGTTTCTGAGTTCTACATGTTATTTGTTGATGCTTTTCTTAATTTGAAGTATGCCTCTAGGATGAATAGTTTGCCAGTAGATTGCGGCAAGGGGAGTTATGGAATCACCCTATATATACACAAGTTAACACTTTTCTTCGAGTCTGAAATTGAAGATGTTAAATCTCTTTAATCTCTTATCACTAGCACACTGATTGGCATTACATTCGGTATGTTTCCTGTATTTCCATTGCTACGTGATTCAGTATTTTTAACTCCCACACAAAGATGCTGAATTCATTTAGCAAATTTAAGATATACTACTCTCATGCAGCAGCTTATGATAAGCGATAAAAATACTTGTCTCTTGTAGCAAGAAATGCCTTGTACACACATAAATTGCAACTTTAAAATTAAATTTTTCTCATTTAGTCCTTTTCTTTCCTCTAGAGCAGAGCTTGTTTTCCTAATACAGGGCATGCTGCTTAATGTGGTCACATCTGGATTTGAGATTTTTAATGACAATAACCGATTAATATCTATATCTTAAAGAAATTTAAATACGAATATGATGACCATATGTCCTGTTCAATCAAACGATGAATGAAACTGGAACAACTCATTTTTTCCATATACAAAATGTTCAAGTCGTGCCGTTTTTTTTCCATATTGTTCTAAAACAGGATATTTTTGCTTGAAAATAAAATCCTGTGTTTTTTTTATATTATTAACATTCGGCCATTATGAGTGGATTGAATGGAACTGTCTAATTTAGTAATCACGAATTACGATAATTTTTTTAATGTACTGTAAGCTCCACAGATCCCCTGCGAAAAGTTTTTAGTCGAGTGACTGTGAATCTGGTCAAACAAAAGAAACTGACTGAAGAAAACTAACTGATGGAAGAATTTTTCTTTGTTTTTACATTACATTACACTATAGATAAGCCATTGCAAAAGTAGCTTTATGCATACATAGATTATAGCAGCTACTACTGTTGAACATTGTGAATCGAGTATGGAAATGTTTGTATACAAGGGAGTAAAGGAGGGGGTATACCTTGTGAGCTCCTACATAGTCTTGCAGGTTGATAATGATAGCGTATAATGGGAGAAAAAAAATAAGCGTAGTTCCACCTTATTTTCAAAATTGATAAACTGATGGCTATGGTTCTGATGACTATTAACAAATTTTTCCCTATGTGATGATATTAGTTCCTCTTGCATTTATTTAGTGAAAGTGATAACATTATTTGTGATTTTAAGCTGCATATCTACTATAGTTCTTGTGATAATGTCATATTTTAAATTGTAGTTTTCATATATGTAGTAGCAATGTTTGTGAAATTTCTACCTGAATTAGTTCACTAGGAAACAAAGAACAATTAAGGATATTTATTATTTTTTACTTTTATCAGTTCACCTGATCCAGATGCAGAAGATGCTAGGATACCAGACAGTGAATTGCCCAGGTTGGTATTTTTTTTTTCCCCCCACTCTCTTCGAAGCATATCATAGTCTTAAAAAATTCTCTCATAATTCAAGTTTCATTATACACATAACATGTGAAGAGAAAGCTGTATAAATCACCAAGTATTTCTATTAAATAGGTGCAAAAAATGTGCTGGATTGATTCGACCTCAAGTTGTGTGGTTTGGCGAATCTCTGGATCCTGATGTTTTACAGTCGGCACAGCAAGAGCTTGACCAGTGTGACTTATGCCTTGTAGTAAGTTGTTTCGGTCCATCAATTTGATAAATTATATGCAAAATTTTGTTTTACTCTTTAGTTTCATTAATAGTAGTGACAATCGGGGCTGGACAAATCTCCAAAAATTTACATGCTTGAATCATTTTTTTATATGCAGACCTGCCAACTCTCCCGATTTAGGCAGGAGACTCCGGATTTTTCATCCTTCCTCCCGCTCTCTGGATTTTGGCAGAAAATTAGATTTTACACGAGCTTTCTCGTTGTCGTGGCGTCAATGATTACTGTCGTCGTTAGGGAAAACACCCATAGAGGACAGCCGTAGTCATTTCCATCGAGAGCAGCCGTAAAAAAAGTTTCTGTGACAGCATTTAAGCAACTGGCAAAGACGCGACTTCGTTTTCGTAGCGTTTATCTGCAATCATTTATCAGGGGTATGACCTTGGTTGCCGAAATTCCTGTGTAATCGTTATTGTATTCCATTAACAGCCATGCAGTAAACATGTTTTTTCATCCGCAGCTTTGTAATTTGAATTTTTTAAAATCGTTTTTTCCGATTAAACATCTTCGGAAAGAAAATATAAAACTTTAAGCTATATACAGCTATAAGCTTTTAAGAATTGATATACCCTTGATTATCAATCACTGATAGCATCCACGAAAGGAAACACTTATATTTTATGAACATTATGTAGATGTGATTTCTCTATTCTGCATGGAAAGACTGACATGGAATTATATTCTTCTCAGGACAATGCAGAACCTGCCTTGGGGGGGGGGGGAGAATTTAACTTTTTCTTAATTTATTAAAAAAAATTTTTTTTCAAATTTTTATGAACGTTTTTTTTTTTGATCGAGTCTATGAGTGTCAGAGGAGGAGGTGGGGGGGGGGGGGGGTACCCCCCTCGGGAGAATCTCCGGATTTCGGGATTTCAAAAGTTGGCACGTCTGTATATGCTAGCATCAGGCATATGTTTGAAAAAAAATTATATATTCCAGGCAAAATATTTTTGCATGTCAAGCAATAGATTTATCTAGCCCTGGCAAAAACATGTAACTTGATCCTTATAAAGAGACAATTTTAAAAGAAAATACTCATAACTCACTTTTCATAATGAAAACCTTATAAATCTTTCATAATTTTTATGTGTGTTTACTAAATTGGAGTCGGGACAACACACAGAATTTTTAGAATTCATATCAGTATATCTACCAGCATGGAAGTGCAGTGTGGGGGGGGGGGGGTTGTCACTGTCCTGAAAAAGTTGAAAGAAACATTATTTTTAGACCAGTCTTAAAGAAAAAAAAGTTAGGCGCTTAAAAAAAATTTTCTAGTGCTACAGTTTTTGCGATTGTCAAGTCCTGGCACAGGGCAAACCTGGTCATTTTGTGGTATTGGTAACTTAAGCTATGGTCATATTCTTTGTGAAAGAAAATCTTAGAATGTGAAAGAAGTAGTAGCCACTTTCGCAAAAATGCATACAGGAAGTACAAAATGAGTAGCCATCCAATCATTAGCATATCGTAGCATTTTGCTAAAGCTTTTTCCCCCATTTTTGTATTTTTTTTGCGAAAGAATTTTCTTGTCTAGCTTAAACCCTGTAACTTTGTGACACATTTCTAATGCCTTATCCAGAGGGAAGTTGGAATCGGACGATCTATCAACTCACAATAAAAGCAGCATACACTAGATATTGGCATTCTATTTCTGTAAAGCAAAATTTATGAATTTTAGAATGCAATTTACAGCAAGTGAGGATGAAGCTGCTTCATCCTCAGAAGTTCTTGAAATGTAGAAATTTTTCAGTGTTGGTTGGAACTTTATTTAAACTAAAGATCATGTGTTTTCTCAATGGCCATTACCATAATTTAAAACCACCATTTTTGCTTTATTCTAAAAAGATTGGCACCTCC
This sequence comes from Pholcus phalangioides, assembly GCF_987345545.1. Classification (NCBI taxonomy): domain Eukaryota; kingdom Metazoa; phylum Arthropoda; class Arachnida; order Araneae; family Pholcidae; genus Pholcus; species Pholcus phalangioides. The sequence continues at coordinate 8,054,285 of NW_028301628.1, read as the reverse complement.
TCTGTTGTTTATCCTGCTGCCATGTTTGCCCCTGCAGTTGCGGACAGAGGTATACCCGTGGCCGAATTCAACATTGAATCTACTCCTGGAACAGAAAACTTTGGGTAAGTTGTTGATGTAGGGTTTTGTTTCTTCTAATTCATAAGAATGATGTGTTTTTGGATAATATTCTAAAATTATTGATCCTAAGTATAAAATTAATTTATTGATCTGCTTTCTGAATTTCAAGTTAAAAAAATGAAAATAACCTTGTAGCCCTGGCTGCTGGGCAACAAATTTTTCAAGAAATACTGAAGCATAATGTATGTTTGAAGAATGTTTAATGCAGATTTATATGTTGCATTCTCAATTTTATCTTTGAAATTTCGGGTATGATGGCATAAAGTGAATTACCATATATACTCTGGTGTTAGCTGACTCCTGAACTTCAGGACTACTGAAACTTCAAAAAATTAAAAACCTGTGTATAAGCTGATCCTCAAAAATTAGGCACATTTTAGAGGAAAAAAAATGTATATTTCTAAAATATGAAACTTAGTTTTTATTATATATCAAAATCTTTTTCTTTTTCCCATTTATTCTGTCGACACTTTGTGAGGCATCAATAATATATTTTTCTATTGCATCAATGGCTACCACATGGGCAAGAAGGCATGGGTGTAAAATATTTCAGTCTGCTTGTCAGATAGATGGGTACAGTTCACCGGCTCCAAACTGGTATACTTAGTGTTCTATGGATTAGGATATTTTTTTAGAAGCACTTTTCCTGTTCAGGACTGTTTTAATTCTTGAGGACCACATGGGCACTGCCCAAGGTTCCCCTTGGTGTAGGAATGGGGGCCCTTAGATGACCTTGCTTAGCAATTATGCTAGAATCCGAAAACTGGTTTAATCCAAATGGCTCTTAAAAAAAATAGAATGTGGACAAGAAAGTTAAAGAATCAAACAACTGGGGTAAAAAGGCTCATAAAATCTGTATTGTAATATGTTATATTTTACATATATGGACAATGAATGCATGGTCATAGCATCATAATGATGAATTACATAGTTGCCTGGAATCTTCCATCTTCATTTGACGAAGTGACTTATATCTAGTGCTTGATGCAGTTTGCAGTCATCGTCTCAGAAGCATGATGTGTGCAGAGGTTCCATCATTATGGTGTTCCACGTATTGAAGGGCAGTTTTAGAAGCAACTACAGCTTCTGAATAAGTCTGATGAAGTGTCATAATCTAATCCATGGAATTACGCGATGGATGAATGAGTCAAGTCTTATAAAAGCTGGATGATTTTGTCGGATTCCTTTGTTGTTTCTTAATTATCGTTGAAAGCAAATTTTTGCCATAATTTTTTTCAGGTTTTCTTTAGCGAGGTTTCTATCATGTTTACTCATGCTTCTGCAGCCCAGTAAATGACATCTTTCAAAAAAATTCTCCCTAGGGATACTCACTATTATTACAGTTTTGAAAAAGTCATTTTTAAAAAACAAACCCTAGTAATCTAAATAGGTCCGGGTCCCAATTAATTTGAATTAGTAGGGTTCTAGTGTACTATCAATTATCAGAAAGTGAAAGCTGTTAGAAAAACCCTATGTTAAAGGTTTCTGAGCCTGGGACACCCACTATGCTAAAAATATGGCTGTTTTTATGGGATAGAATTAATGTACCCCTGTCATAAGAAGAGGGAATGTTGTTAAACTCTGGTTGAATATTTTCTCCTGAAAAACTGACCTGTATATAAACCAGCAAGGACAAATTTTTTCACTGTAGTAACACCATAGATTTTCACACACTACAATATCTTACCACCTATTGTACGATTAGAAATGAAAGTCCTGCAAGAAAGTTAGACAATTAAATAAGTTCAGTGCTTCATTGTTCAAACAAACCCATGGCATAATATCGTAAACAAAGTCTAGTTATTTCAGTAGCTGTGAATATTTTCAAATTTAGTAAAATGTACTGAAGTTACTTAGTATCATTATTAGTAATACTTACTGGTCATATATTTCTCAAATCTAGATTTCACTTCGAAGGCCCGTGTGGAAGTACATTACCAAAAGCACTTGCAATGTAATAATCGAGTGGTGAGAAAATGAATAACAGAAAAAAAAGTTGATTGAAGTTGTTTGGTGCCTGGAATAGTTTACCATAGTAGACTGCTTTCTTTTCTTTTTGTTTCTGTGCAAACATGACACAGTGATGTGACGTCTCATTGCAACAATTCCAGAATCTGGTATGATGATGATTGCTGCAGAAACAGTGCCTCGTAGATCGAGTTCATCCATGAACTTGAACCAACAAAAAAAAATGTCCATTGTAGAACAATCAATATTAGGAGCGGGAAAAAAAGTGCTATGTGCTCACGTGTTTGTATCTGTCACATTTGTGTAGCTGAAATATGACATTTGTAATTGATGGTCAGATGTGACAATACCCTCGTATATGAATATTTTGTAGCATTACCTTCTCCCCTTGTTCAATCACACTAGTCCAAAAATCATATATGTATACATTTGCTATATCTCTTATGAGTAATTTACTAAAATTTATTACACTGGTTTTTTTTTCATTTTTGATTATTTTTACGTAGATACAATATTTGTTAATTCTTGGCACTTTTGTTTCATATTTTATTTTAAAAAAACACTGTTACTAGTATTTCTTACATTTTGGTGCAGTATCGTTATCCAATAAATGGTTTTTTTTTGTTTAATTTATAACAGCTTTTTTTAGCTCAGTCCAAATAATTAAAATTAGAGTTCATTTTTTCTTCTTTGGCTTACTATGGTCGGACTTCTGAAATAAAAGAAAATTTTAAATGAAGTTCAACTGAGAAATTAATAATATACATAGGACATCACTAGAAACAAAGTTCCATTATTTGGGTATTTCCACTGCCGTAATATGCAATCACAATGAATTTATTTATTCGTTAGCGAGATGTTGGATCTACTTTCAGACATCCTGGCAGTATTGTAAATTGTTTCTAACCTTTCATAATTCAAGTGCACCCCCCCCCCCCCCCAAGAAATACAGAGACTGCTAGAAATATGTAAGAAACTTGTAATACATATTTTTTTTCCTTCACTTGCCCACAAATGACCCATCACCCCCTCCCCAGTGGTGGATGTTTATAACGTCTGAGATATAGGTGCATGATGGTGAATGGTGCACTTCAGTGACTGAGGATTTTTGAGTGTTTAGTTGCGAGTGGTATAAAGAATAGGTAATTCCCTATTGTGACATTCCTGTTGTGGTTTCTAGAACCATGTTTATTTCATTATGTAATTTTGTTTTCATTTCTTGCCTTACTAATGTTACACATTTGCTTAAAGATGACGTAGGAGTCAGCCTGGCATTTTAAGTTTTTTACAATGTCACATTTTTCTGAAAGGGAAAAAATCCTTAAAATTCAATTTTCATTTAAGAGAAACCCCTTTCTATTTGTTTTTGCAGGGAATTTGGGTCCCCGCAAAATCTCCATAATTCTCATTCTCCAAAATTGACATCTATGACCTTGGCACTCATACGTATAGCAGTAATAATATTTAAAAACAGACTTTTGTTTGTCCCTCTCAGGATATGAATGAAAAAATATATTCTAAGCATTTATTTATTAAGCAACGCTTACCTGTTTTATATGGCCATTCTGTTCAAGAAGAGTTCTAGCCACGTTATTAATATGCTTGAATCTGTCAGAACCTAGATGAATGCCACCATACCATCTTGATACAACAACCATGACATTTTGAGCATCAACTATCTGAAAGTTGGTAAACATTACAAATTTCAAGTATAGGAAGTTTTTTTTAGAGAACTTCGCACCAAATTCATTTAGCCACTTGACATGGAACGGATTATTACACCAGATGAACATGTCAGATCTAGATTTGCATGTGGGAATCTAATCATTTGAAATTAGCTCTGTGTGCGTATAAAATGAAAATAGTTTGACGAAGTGGTCAAATTTTAAAAATCACATCTCTAAAAACATTTTAATTACACAAAACCATGCAGTTTATAACTGGTTCTGAATTTCTTTTCCAGAGAAATTAGTGAGCTAACAGTAGACATATATTTGTTAGTTTTTCTGCAGCTTTTCAACTTCAAGCCTGTCTTCCATTTGAAAAAGTCTCTTCACAGAGAGCAGGCAGACCTTTAACATGAAAATTGAAGCATTTACCATCTCCACTTCGAAATATGGAAGACAGATGGCAGCATCAGCAAAAATACGAAAGAAGCAGGACTCTGACAACACAAATACATAAGGTGCCACTGACCATTAATTTTGTCATAGTTTTTTTCTTCAAACTGGGCACAACTCAGGTCTATCGCCATGGACAATTTACTACCTAGTGAGAAGTGTAAATGTGTGTAGTGTTGTGTCTGATTTTACAGTGCTGCCATCTATATTTCAGAATAAATGTGATAGTTTGGGTATGGTTAATGTAGTACCAAGTATTAGTATGTAGTGTTAGGTAGTAGTGGGCTTGGCACCATTTCTCAAGTGTACAGTGCGTCTAGACAAGGGCTAAGCAGATTTTCAACTTGCAAAATCTCGAAGTGCCCTTTGCACATTAGGCAGATATGTTATCTCTACCTTGGCTACTGCACCTGATGTATAAATTTAAACTTGTAAAAACATTTGTAAATTTATTACCTGGAGCAAATGAAGCAGGAGTGAGCCTGCTTTATTTTCACCATCATCTTCACAGTCTTGGTAGAACAGCCCATTCGAGTTGTTCAGAATTCTGAAAGAAATTAATCGTGTAAAACTTGCATTTTATAAATAAAACATTAAATTGTCTTACAAATCTGCTAATCATGTATATTCCAAGCATATGATAACAAGTTTGTACTTGCATGCTTGAACCATTTAATTAACATAATTTGTGAACGGAAAAGTGTTTTGTACCTATAGGCATATACATTGTGTGTGGCTACAGCAATCTTTCTGTTTTCTTTCAATTTCAACAGAACCTGCTTAACCTAAAAAGTAGATACTCACACAGATTACACTGTTATTATTACAATGTTTTACACGAATCAATTGTGAAAATCTAATTCGAAAATTGACAGCACAATGATTAATTTTAATCAATTTAAATGTGTTCTAGTTGGAACATCACAATTATTTTATCTAATTTGCTTCTTTATCATTTCTTTCCATACTTAAAACATGTTTTGATTGCAGGTGGTGATTAATATCAAGAAGTTAATTAATAGTACTTGATTCTACATGCACCTCGTACACATTCCTCTGCAGGATTTCTAGTGAACCGGTACATGCCGAAATGCATGTCTTGAATTGTATGTGTGAGAGAGCCCTTAGTGTGTTTATGTTGTTAGAGTTGTGCTCTAATAGTGTTGTCTCTTTCATCTGCCTTCCATATTTTTAAGTGAAGATGGTGAATTTTCATGTTATATAAGTATCATGTTCAATGACTGCCTGCTCTCTGAGCAAAGACTTTTTTTTTTTTCCAAATGGAAGACTAGCTCGCATTCGTGCCTCAAAGTTGGAAACTGCGGAAAACGAACTTCAACTCAACCACCACTGTGCAGTGAACAGGGTTCAAACTTTAATCCTCATTATGAGGGTCTAGCACAATCCCCACATGGCCGTACAGAGCAAACAAACAAAAGACTCACAGTAAAATTTAGACAAAACAAGCTAATGGCATTTCAGAATTAACATGCATGTAGGCAAAGACACAAATTAGCTCGCCATTAACGGTATGTTGCCAAATAAATAAATCCTCAGTCCTGCACATTTTCAGTACATTGTGGAATCCTCATATACCACAGAATAACATTTTTTATAGTGATAAAATTGTTTTTTATACATTGCAATGGTAGACCATGTTTTGGCGTGTCAGTGCAGTATGAATGCAGATTACTGTTTATACCAGTTAAAAGTCCAAGAAATAAAATTCATCAATATTCGGGAATGCATATATACTAATAAAAATTTTAATGCAAACAAACCTGTTCAACACAAACCACTGGTGCAACATGTGCTTGAAACACACTCTTACGATCGGTAAGTGGTTCTCCATGCTCGATAGAAGGCACTTCATCAAAAACAACTGCATCTTGAATTCAAAAAAAAGGAAAAAAATGTAATTTTCAATGTCTAAAATAGTTTGAGCAACAAAACCGATTAGGTTCGAATGACACAGCCATTACCCGAATTCAAAGAATTTTGTGTGAGTCCTTCAAAATCTTCAACCAACTCATCTACTGCATCATTTTCTTCCTTATTGCTGCTTTCAGAAAGATTCTCTATGAAATCACGAATTTTTTCAACCCAAGCAAACAAAATACTTTCACCAGCGTGCTCACTGAAATGAAAAAATTGTGTACACTTTCATAAATGTACATAAATTGGCAGCGTGAAAATATTATGCAACTATAATGGTGATTGTCTCTCACAATAATCTGATTATTTTTTATAACTTGAACAAATGAAACCCTAAAAGAATGATTTGAGGAGATTAATTATATACTTCATGTGAATTGGTATTGAACTTATCAGGTTGAAGTAATGCTTGCAAGTAATTTCTAGCAAACATCCCCTTACTCTCGTAACTTGGATTACCTTCAAAAAGAGAACTTTATTGCTCTTGCTAATAGCATCTCCTTATGGGGGAAAAAAAATACAGAAGGACCTTCATTATCAGAGCCTTGGATTATTGAAAATACTTTTCATAAATCTGTTTAAAAAATTAAATGTGATAAAATGTATGAAATGATAACTGTAATTCAAGACTGATAATGAATGGTCCTTCAGTATTTTTGACGCAAAAACTATTTGCTATTAAAACTTAATTTGAGCCCAAAAAATACATTGGTTTATATTGCAGCTTTTTTTTAAACAACATCTTTAAAGTTTCATCAAAACTTTTCTGATAAATAAACATATCAGTTGAAAGAGTTGTCACATCTATTCTTGGGGGAAAAAAGGCTATCAACAAGCAAGTTCGTTATTTTCTTCTTCTGAGCAGAGAATGGAAAAGGAGTCGTGTTCTCCAAAGGACAGATATGAAAAGTCCTCAACTTTTAGCTAGGAACAAGCCAATTCATAGGCACCCGATGATGCCAATTCAAATTCAGATGCCAAACCAATGATTCAGCATTGAAGGAAACATTGAGATTAAAATGAATTTGTAACGATGGCAACCTTTCACCCCAAGATTCTTCAATCAATATGACGGAAATAAAAATTATTTTAAATTGGGTGTTTTCAATTTTTACATTGGTGCCATCCACATCATGAGATTTCAATCCGCCAAGAGCTTACTGTACCATATTCAATATGTAAATATGTCAAAATTAATTACTATTAAGCTAAATTACCATATTTTAACTGTAAAAGGAACCTTTTTCGCTGAAAATTGGGTCCCAAAAATAGGAGGGGGGGGGCGGGTTTCTTATAAATGGATAATATTAAGGAATTACTTGGTTCCTTGCAATTTACAGTGAGAGTGACTGATGATAACGAACTAGTTGATGCAGCTGATTGTGATAAAGAATTTAGAGTGGTTTCTGTGATGACTGAAAAAAAAGTATTTTTTAATGTCTTAAAAAATAACTTCGAAAACTTTTTTTCCAAATTTTAAGCCCAAAAAAATAAGGGGAATTCCTTATACACATTAAATTACAGCAGCTAATTTTCACAACATTGATCATGCAGCCTAGAGGCTTGAAACAAGTAAATTTCTCGAGCAAACAAAAACTCTATATAATAGATGTTCGTACTAGTAGTAATTCTCCAGTTCATTGGCCAATGAACTTTTGGCTTGTCTACTCATCCATGGCGCACTGCAATGAAAAGGGGAAAAAAAGTTGTATTTTAGCTTTAAATGCTAAAACGAATTTGAGGATTAATGATAATATTACCTTAACTCACCTGAATTGGTAGATTGGTGGCGATTCTAATGGATATGAAGAAGGCAACGTAACCTTTTCAGTTTAAAAAAATAAATAAATTGGTTTTAAATGAGTTATCACAAAAATTTTTAACATTATTTCATGTTGTTGGACGTGAAATGCTTCATGCAAAATTGAAAGTTATATTAATAAATTATTAAAACATTATTATTAATAAAAACAATGGTAAGTTTTATCATTATTTTTATTAATTTACTAGCTATAATATCCAGCACTGCCCGGGTTTTCTTCAATTACTGGGAGGATTGAAAAAATTACAAACCATTATAAAGGAATAAACTATTATATACAGGGTAGGCTAAAAGTCCATAGGAAACTTTAAAAATGAATAAAAACCAGAAAAATAGCCGAAATAAAAAATGGTTTGCAGGGTTAGCATCGCTAGGTGAAAGAATAGCCGACTAGGTGGTGCTGGTATGAGCGGCTTTGGTGGAAATATGCAGATCAGACGGTTATAAGAACTTGCACTCCTAATCCACAATCAGTTCACCGTTGTAAACCGTGTATGTGGACCTGCTGCACTCTGCCATTGCTGGATTTGTGACTCGGATGCAATGTGTTATCCCCTGTGGTGGTGGTCGTGTGGAACGCATACTGCTGTAATAAACGATTTGGAGGCGTTCTGTTCGTTTTTTGCCTTCATTGTATTTTTTCTTTAACTTGTGTACTGCAGCCCCACCTATCGGCTGTTTTTGAGGGTTTTTCCCTGTCGAAAAATTCCAGTGACCTAGCGATGCTAACCCTGCAAACCGTTTTTATTTTGGCTATTTTTCCGGTTTTTATTCATTTCTAAAGTTTCTACTGACTTTTTGTGTACTCACCGTGTACATAATACTGGCAGCGTTAAAGAAGTGACAAAGCATAGTAAAGGCATATGCATATCTGAAACACATTACTAGAGAGCCACAGTAACCGAAGTAAATATTCCAAAAGTGATTGTTGAGACCCGGAAACCATTGTTGCCTGACGGTTATTTCGCCCATTTTGGGCATTGGCCCTGCTTGGAGAAACTTTTAAAAGTTGCCTATCGTTCAAGGTGGGTCCCATTTGATATATATATAAACTTTGGTAATGATAGATTTAAAATTGAAGATTTGTACAGAGAACATACACACAGAAAATCAATTTTATTTATATATTTTTGGTATTATAACTGCCACAATTCAAAATCATTAAACCTCCTAGAAATTGCCACCTGTTCTCAAGAATATTTTTTTCCCCACTAGGAGGTTCCAACCCCCCCCCCCCAACACAAAATAACAATTTAAAAAAAAGGTATAGTTTCTCTGTTATTTATGCTGTAAGCAATTATACTATACTACCTTGAAGGGAAAAGGAAAAACCATTGTCTTCCCCTCCCCCCCTTCGTGTTAACAAACTATGAACAAAAGCCGACTTCACCCACTGGCAGTTGATTGACAGGATGCCGGGGGTGGGGGACATGTTATCTGGAGAAAATTTTTTCAATAGTATGTGGATTCAGGTGTTGTCATTTCGAGAGTTTTAAGAACCCGAGATATCTCGGAATTACCACTGTGAGTGTAAATTTTGACTAATGTTGCCATTATGAATAAATCAAAAGAAACAAATATATATATATATGCATGATTTTATAATAATTTTTTTTTTATTGTGATAAGGTTGTACCTCAAAATGCACTCTGCGAGCAGGATCATTTCCAATCTCGATGCTACATGCATTTGGGTGTGGGTCATTCACCTTCCAGTCTTCTCCGTAAATCGATGATAATGCTTCTATTTCCTCAGCCTAAAAAAAGAATATGTGAAAACGGTATACGCAAAATGCTTTGGCTGGTTTTTGTTTTAAACGTAATTGCTACTGATATTGATAAATTTATTGTTTCGTGTAATTGTTATGAATCCAGGGGTGTTTATAGGTGCATGTGTGCCTCCCCCCTAACACATTTATGTCTTCAAAGCTGTGCCTTCTTGCTAGTGATATGGCGTCTGCCTTCCATATTTTTAAATTAAGATGGAAATGTTTTAATTTTCATGCTTTATATAATCAATGCCTGCTCTCTGTAGAGAGACTTTTTGAAATGGAAGACTGACTTGCATTTGCGCCTCGAAGTTTTGCATCTTATCACTGCATCGCTCACACCCCTATGATCTCCAGCTCTGTCGAAGTTTTTACGACAAGTCATCGTTACGGCAAGGCCAAGTGGAATTACTGTATTATTGAAAGTGGAATATTGAATGATCAATGTATATTAATCAATAGCTCATAGTCTAGCATACAGTTCCCCAAACTTTTTGTACCATCGCCTCCTACTCTCTCTTGAGGATTTTTTTTTTCTCTCATAGCCCCCAAATCAAGCAAACCAATAGGATCCTATGTTATATCTGTAGCTTCTATCGCCCGCCTGAACCATTCTATTGCCCACTTTGGGAAACACTCTGACGTAGCACAAGATTGTTTAACTTTTAGGAGAGTGTCTGCCAATTCATTGATTTGAAAACATGTGTCTGTATCACTTAATTAAGTGATCTGGAACAGCGCTGCAGGTCGCTTATGTGATCTGAAAATGTGCCGCTTAGCTCATTTTTGTAAAAATTAGGTTTGAGGTCTTGGGTCACATTTGGGTCTTTTTTTCCTTGGACACCACAGATCTATCGCCATAGGCAATTTACTACCAAATGAGTTGTGCCAAAAGTGTATGTTGGCCCTTAGCCAGAATTTCTGTTTGGAGGGTGTTTGTTTTCGAAAGTGATAGAGAGAGAGCAATAGATTTGGCCATATTTTCCCCTTTGTTCAGTCATTTTCTCATATTTCGGGGGAAGGGGTATCAGACCTCCAAGTCCCTCCCTCTCTCTACAGCCTAGTGTGTGTGGGTCTAACAGTCTGAGTGTGAATCTAGTGTTGTCTGATTTTTCAGTGCTGCCATCTATACTTCAGAAGTGAGGTGTAATGATTGAATATTTTTACCGTTGTAGGCTTGTTTCTCTCTCTCTGCGGCAAGACTTTTTAATGGAGAGATCAGCTCACATTCACATTTCAAAATTAGGAACCACAGAAAACCAATTTAAACCGACCACCACTGTGGAGCCAGTGGGGTTCGATTGTGGTCCGTCACTATGACCACTCAACCACCACAATGGTCACTGTTGGATTATGGCTTGGCTTATTGGTTTTCACATTCGGGCCAAGGGTTGAGCATGTACAGTCTAGCGCAGTGTTTCTCAACCTCTTTGAGTGCATGGTCTTCTTTGGACCATATTTTCTTCTCATGGCCTTTGTCATATCAAGCCCTTCCCCCCCCCCCCATCCAAGAGCGAAATCTTTTCTACTTATTAAATTACAGTATAGTTAGAACTTATATGTGTAGAGATGATGAACAAAAAATTTTCAAATGAGACTAATCACTGCCAGACCAGACACGACCCAGGCTCTGTCCCTTTCAGGATGTAGGCCCTTTATGTGGAAGACCAATTGCTAGAACCCTGGACCAAGCACAAATCCCCACAGGGGTGGGTGATCATCTCTTCCAAGAGCCGAATTTTATGGGAAAAATCATAGGCGTAAATTTATTGGAAATGTTGGGAGGGCTCAGAATTATTGGGGGGGGGGGGGATCAAACCTAATGTTTTCATAGGTTACCATAGAGATGGTGGCAAATTTTGCGTGGGGGGAGGGGCTTGTGGCCCCTGGGCCAGGCACAAGTCTATGCCTTTTGGAAAAAATAGGTCTGCGTAAAAAACTGGGCAATCCAACGAATCTACACCATAAATCCACCCTCCGGACACATCACCCTGTGTCTGCACCTACCCTGGGCTAGAGTTTAGTGAGCTTCATTTTGGTGGGGGTTTTATGCATAGCCATCTCAATATCATGGGTTCATGAGGGAATTGATGTTCTGGGGGAGAGGGAGCATCATACTTAGCTAGACGTTATAACTTACATTTCAAAATCATAGTACCACATCTCATCGTCAAGGTCCACTATAGACATGAGGCCCAAGCAGGGCCATAACAGATTTTTGCCACCCGGGGCAAACATTATCTTGCTGCCCCCCTCACAACTAAAAAATTTGATAATTCTATATAAGTGTTCTTTGTTCCTACCTAAAACTGCGGCCCCCCTAAATTTTGCCACCCGGGACAATTGCCCCCCCCATTAGTTCTGGCCCGGGTTCTACAGACAGCTATGTTGGATTCTAAAAGTAGTCAACTTTTCCCCCCCACACCATATTTCAAATATTGAAAGATTCACTTCTTCACAGCTCACTTCAGACTTTGTGCGTCCCTCCCCCCATCTCTTGTCTACTTCTTCTTTCATCTGATTTTCACCCGTGCCACCAGGAGGTTATATTGTTAAAGATCTAGAGCCACTACTGGTCTAGCATGCTTCTCATCATCTCTATCAGTGGAATTATGCATTTAGGGTGCTTACCCGTGGCCCTAAGATTGACATCTTGTGTCCCTGGCAGTGATGGTAACTCGTGGGAAAAATTAGCCAAAATTGGTTTACATGGGAAATTTCTTGGCATTTGTGGGAAATTTCGAGAGTTCATCAAACAAAAGAATTTTTACTGAAAAAATATATAAATGCAAAACAAATGTTTTTCTAGTGTAAAATACTTGACTGCATAATTCCACTGATAGATGGCAGGGCAATTTTCGGGAAAAAATTTAGTCGAAAGGGAAATTTTGTTTGACAACGTTACCATCACTGATCCCTGGTTTCGAACCACTCACTGCTCCAATAAAAGCAAGTGATGTTGTACACCGCACTTTTAGGTCCAAGTAAAAAAAAATTGATAAATGTACCTGCAGAGACGCGTCATTAAGTTCTTCGGATCCAACGGACATTGCGATTCACCTATTCATCTCCTCACCTAGAATGAAAATCGCACAATACTGAGCTATACAAATACGTGTATTTTTAAATGCATCGTAATTTCTTAATACATTTTACACTCGCGTCATTCTCATTAGCACGGTTTGGACTCCGCGTCTAAATAGTCAGGAAAAGTTTAATTTTCATAATGATAGAAAGTTAAGATTTTATTAGACTGCGGGAAGGAAAATAAACAGATTTTAACTAGATTAGTAAAAAGTTTTGATATTTTTGCTTCTCTTGAGTCATAATTTTTCGGACTTATTCGCGTATAATTATCACTATCTTACATTTCAAAACTTCAAATGCAAAGAAAATCGTCATTTCATTCCAAGTGGGGAAGGGGGGTTTGTTTATTTACAATTCAAAATGACACGTGTTTACGGACAGTTCCGACTACGTGGTTATTTAGCCGGAACACATGCAACTCTAGCGGCAGTTTAAGCAAGATGCAGAGAAAGTTCGCAAGTTGCAGTTGAAGGTTTCGAGTACGTAGTGATTGAGATTTAACTTTTACACAGAGGCAATCTCGAGATATCTCGTCTCTTTCAGCGGCACTCCCGAGATATCTCGTCGAACTTGACCTGCTTCGTTTCAGCCACTTAGGGGCCGTTCAAGTATTATGTAAGCAAATTTTTAGAAATTTTAGACCCCCCCCCCCTGTCAGCAAAAGCCAGCAGAACATCGACCCTCTCCCCCCCCCCCCTTGTTAGCAAAATTTCGCCATGAGCTCTGCCCCCCCTGAATCCTAACTCATATTTTCATAAAGGGTGGTTGATGACGTAAGCATTATGCAAACCCCCCCCCCTTGTGATCAAAAGTCAGCAAATCGGAACCCCCCCCCCTCGATGATGACGTAATACTTGAACGGCCCCTTAAAAATATCTCGGCCTCTACAAACGCGTTGAAGTTGTTTCTACAGTAAAGCATGTTTTTTTCATTTCCCCTCCAATCAATCAACTGCCTGTGGGAGGAGCCAGCTCTTGTTCAAGGTTAAATAAGAGAAGGAGCAAGAAAAAGAGACTCAGTGTGCCCTAACCCCCCCCCCCCTCCTTTCAGCACTATAAAGAAATTTATGCTCAGTAGAAATAATGCTAAAAGATTTTTTTTCCAAAAAAAAGGTGTTTTCTTTTCCTAGAAAGCCACACACGTCATGTCAGGTGTTTTTTGTGGAGAGAAATAAAAGCGATGGGGGTGGAGTACATTTTCTTGTTGGGAGGAAGCAGTTATCAGCTCACAATCGGAAAAAAATGCTTCTTCTGGAAAATAGGTGCCAATTAGTGAAGGTTTCGCAATTTCAAATGTGGCAGTTATAATGTGGATCAGGAAAATTTTAAAAAACCTCTCGGAAGTGAGAGGGTTATAATTCTCTCATTTCGGTCATCCCGCCCCCCCCCCCAGCTAGCTCTATAAGAAGAGCTTTTCCGACAACATGTTGTTCCCCCCCCCTTCCTCCGTCCTGTCAATCAACTGCCAATGGGCGAAGTCAGCTTTTGTTCAAAGTCTCATAATAGGAAGGAGAGAAAAAGAAGGATGAGATGTTTTTTTCCTTTCCCTTTGAGGTAGTCAGACAGTGCGTACATTTATGCGTACAGCATAAATAACAGAAAACGCTAGTTTCTTTTCTTACTTGTTTTTTATTATTATTATTATTTTGTGTTATGGGGGAAAGCGTTTATCAGCTCACGCAATCGAAAAAAAAAACCATTCTTCTTGAAAACACGTGGCAATTTCTAGAAGGTTTAGTGATTTTCATTGTGGCAGTTATAATGCGGATTAAGAAAATTTTAAAAACCGCTTAAAGGATTGAAACCACAGTCAGTCTGAAGCATCCAGAGTTCTCGATGCTTGTATCCAATTTGGTGCTCGCGAGCACTTGATCAACTTTCCAACTAAACACATTGTACAAATTGCATTCAAGGATTGAAATCATCTTGATTCCATGCATTCGTATGTCAAACTTGTCGTAAAGGTGCTCTTCTTTTGGTGATGGGTAAGGACAGGGTTCGCAACTAGATAAAGGTTGAAGACTTCTGCACTGAGGGGACGCGATGATCACGGCTCTCGTTACGCTCACGGCTCTAGGGCTATGTGACGGTTTTTTTATTAGATGGCCAGAACTGTAATTCCAGTATAACATTAATAAATACTCTATAGTGTTCTTCAACCTTTTTTTCAACTTATGGACCCAGCACCGTCCTTAGGGGTATGCGACAGGTGGGGGCAGGGGCGCCCCTTCGGGTGCAGCGCCCGGGGCACGAGACTCGTCTGCTCCCCCCCCCCCAGTTGCGGCCCTGGTCACACCGGACCCAGCACTTACGGCAATAGAAAAAAAAGGAAAAATATACACATATCAAATATATATATATATATATATATATATATTTTTTTTTTTTTTTTTTTTTGTAGTAAACAAGGTGTCTAAGCTTCTACTGATTTGATTCTGGAATTTTCATCAATTCTGGAATTATTATTATGCTAGCTATAATACCCGGCGCTGCCCGGGTTTTCTTCAATGAGGCTGTTTGGATCACGTGATATCTCCCTCTTTCTTTGAGGGACATGCAAACCGTGTCTAAGTTAACCAATATGGCGACTTCCTGCGCTACTTCATGAAATAAACAAATCTAGATTTAAATAAACATAGAAACGAATTTTTTTTTCCTTTTTTTAAGGGGCCCTAGGTATTTCGATTCCCCCCCCCCCCACCTCCCCGAATTTCACGTTATCTATTTCTGCCTGTTTCTGCTTCTAAAAATGCTTAAAGCTGTAGAATTTGTTCGATGTACTTTACGGACCCATAATTGATTTTAAAACAACCTAAACTATATCAATTCATACAGTTGAATATCAGAAGGCAATACGGAGAACTTAATTTTCATGCTTGAGAATATATAAATAAAAAGTTGAAATCAATGTTATTGACTGGATATCCAACTCAAAAATAGGTCTGGATAATTACTTCATATTTAATCTCCTGGGCTTCGCATCTCTAAAGCGAACTCAATATTTCAAAAATCGAGAATTCAATACAATTTTTAAAATTATTGATGTGACAGAAAACACCACCGAATTTTCGCATTTCTACAGTAAAATCGGCAATTTTAACACTGATTTCTATGAGGATCACCCTTTTCCTGACCTGGAGTGATGATGTCTATTCAAAAAGCCTCATTACTGAGAGTATTGAAAATGTGGCAAAGCATTATAAACGCATAAATTATTATTCATATAGTAACAGGATTAGAGAAGTAACGAACCATTGTAAAGGCATATACACGTCTGAAACGCATTGCTAGGGAACCACGGTAACCAAAGTAAACGTTCCGAAAGTGATTGTTGAGGCCCAAAAACCATTGTTGCCCGACAGTTTTTTGCCGCTCTGACGAAATTTTAAAGTAGCCTATCGTTCAAGTCGGGTCCCATTTGGTATATATGCAAAATTTGGCGACGATCGATCTAAAATTGTAGATTTGTATAGAGAACACACACACACACACAGAAAATCAATTTTATATATATAGATTTTTGATTAATTCTAAATTTCTCTCTCTCCATCAATACCGGAATCATTTCTCACATTAGTTGTGACTTTTCATCAATTCCGGAATTTTTTATATTAATAATTCTGATTTTTAATCAATTCTGGGACTTTTTCTCTCATTAATTTTGGATTATCATCAATTTTGGAATTATTTCTCTCATTAATTCTGAATTTTCATCGTGCTGGGGGGGGGGGGGGGGTTGTGGTATATCACTCAATTACTTCTCGTTTTTAAAAAATTCATCAATTCTAAATTCTCATAAGTTCTCAGATCATTGGGCTGTAAGTTTAATCAGCTTTGAAATTATTTCTTTCATTGATTTAAGATTTTCTTCAGTTTGAAATGTTCATTAATATATTTTATTTAATTATGTCTGAATTTTTTTCATGAATATTTTTCACCATTCCTGTAAGTTCTTTTCACTTTCTAGGTCCCTCTTTTGGTTATTTACATGCTTGCACACTGTTTTGGTTACTCTTATGCTCACGCATGTTCTAGGTAGAACTCCTTAATATACTGTATATGAAGGCGTCTTAGTTCTAGGTGATTCTTCTTTTGGTCACTTACCGACCTGATCTCTCGCTATACAGCAGCGGTTCTCAACATTTTTTGACTCGCGGAGCCCTTTTTAGTAAAAAATTATATGGCGGAGCCCCGTAGGCACATTTCTTAATTATTAATCAAAGTTACTGATTTATTTTTACTATTTGAAAATATTTATATATTAAATTTTTTTTTTTTTATTTTCCTCAAGCGACAAGAGAATTAGAATTCCTAACGTCTCTGATATGACGTGAAACCACGTCACGTCAGTGTAGTGTGTTTTGGTCTTAAGCAGTAATGTTAGAAGTGTTTCGAACCTGCGGTTGCTCGTCTTGAGCTTTATGTAAGAAATTTTGATTTCAGAGTTGCTCAGACCCGTGTCACAATCTACCGTGGGTGCTGAGCACCCGTAGCACCCCCGGCTCTGACGCCACTGCCGCCATGCCCACCCGTGAATTCGCCTTTGCATATTTTAGGAAATAAAACTTTTCTATAAAAAAACAAAGAGGTTGTTTTTTCAAGTTTTGTAAAAGATCTTTTATCGAACTGTCATAAGTTTGAAAAGATCTTTTATCAAACTGTCATAAGTTTGAAAAGATCTTTTATCAAACTGTCATAAGTTTGAAAAGTTCTTTTATAAGACTAAAAATGCACACAATATGTTGATCGGTTACATTCGAGCAAATGCAACCATTCACAGTTTATTGGTTGTATTTTTCAAATTTTCTAAAAACACTTTCACAAAACTTTTACAACGGCTTTAGGCTAAAATTATCCTATAAAAGTTTCATAAAAGTTCATTCATAAAACTCGAAAAATTCAACCAATAAAGTTATCAGTTGTATTTTCGTGAATGTAACCGATAATCTTATTAGTTGAAATTTTCAAATTTTATAAATGAAATTTTATGAAACTTTTATATTGTTTAATTTTGGCTTTTGTCACATAACTAACAAATGGGGTAAAAATAAAAATTTCATCAGCCAAAAATAAGCGTATCGATTACATTGGATCGAATCTAATAGATGCACTTATTGGTTGCATTTAGAGAAAACTAATTTTATATAAAATTAGGATTACACTATATAAAAATTTTATAAAATTGAAAAATGCAACCAATGAGCGCATCGGTTATAACCAATAAACTTATTGGTTGCATTTTTCAAATTTTAAAAAAGAACTTTCCTAAAAATTTTTTCAGTGTAATTCCGGCCTAAGGCCGGATTACACTGAACTACTGGAAACATTTATAGTGTAATACCGGCCTAAGGCTGGTATTACACTATAAAATTTTGATAAAATCCCTTTTATAAAACTTGAAAAATCTAACCAATAAGGTTATTGGGTTACATTCTAGAAAATGCAACCGGTGTCCCTATTGGCTGCATTTTTCAAGTTTTATAAAAGGACTTTTACCAAACTTTTATAGTGTAATACCGGCCTAAGAGATGTTCCAGAAATTTCTGTAATGACGAATTAAAAAAAAAAAGAGAGATCCAGGTGGCGCTGCGAGTCTCATAACGTGGGTGATCACTCACCTGTTCAACAGAAGGAAAACAGTCGTCTGTCAGTCTGCAACGGACTGTGAATACGGTGAGAAGGGTCTGCGCGCAGAATTATATATATTTTTTTTTCGTGTCGCAGACACATTTATAGGGTGTGCGTGTATTTACTATTATTATCAGTTTTTTCATTACATGGTGCGTACATAGGAGAAGAAGAACCGAATGCAAAAATTGCATTTACTGATGCGCAGGAGAGAAAGAGACAAATTAATGCGCGTCTTGTTGAAAAGTTTCTACAGAATTCCGTGTGATATAAAGTATTCAAACAAGAATTAATTTTTTTCAATTAAAAAGAGACATTGAATAAAAAAAGACATAAACTATGAGCACTAACAGCAGCCAGGAATCGGAATCTGACACACCAGCGGATAATATTTCAGACACAAAAAATGGATACGGTTATTGGAAAAAGATTCGGGTGAGTTTCAAATTTTTCATTATGTTTTCGATTAGAATTTTACTCTGTGTGGGGCGTATTTGAAGGAGATGGGGGGGGAGGGGTTAGTTGGGGTGTGGACCCCGATGTTATGTATTTCCAGATGTTGGGGGGGGGGGGTGTCGGCATCTATAAACGTATATAAGAATTTACAGTATGGCTGCAAAAGTTTCTAAATGAAAAAAAAATTCACTAAACATAAAATTAATGAAATTCTAAATCAATGAAAGAAATTATTAATTAACGGTTGATTAATTTCCATAATTGATGAAAGTTCTGAAATGATAAAAGAAACAAACTGATGAAAGAAATTATTTCAGAATTAATGAAAATTCTGAACTGATGAAAAAATTGTTTCAGAATTTATGAGAGAGAAAATTCTGAATTGATGAAAGAAATTATTTCAGAATTAATAAAAATTTAGAATCGACGAAAGAAATTATTCCTGAATTATAAAAGTTTTGAATTGATGAAAGGAATGAATTGAGAATCAATTAAAATTCTGAAGTGATGAAAAGAAATAAATTCTGAATTTAGAATTACACTGAAACGTCTGAATTTAGAATTTCTGAAATTTCTGAATTTAGAATTATTGAAAGTTCTGAATTGACCAAAAGGAATGATTCTAGAATTAAAGAAAATTTTAAAGCGATGAAAGGGATGATTCCAAAATTAATGAAAGTTCTGAATTGATGAAAGTTCTGAATTGATGAAAGTTCTGAATTGATGAAAGTTCTGAATTGATGAAAGTTTTGAATTGATGAAAGTTCTGAATTGATGAAAGTTCTGAATTTAGAATTAATGAAAGCTCTGAATTGATGAAAGTTTTGAATTTAGAATTAATGAAAGCTCTGAATTGATGAAAGTTTTGAATTTAGAATTAATGAAAGTTTTGAATTTAGAATTAATGAAAGCTCTTAATTGTTAAAAGTTCTGAATTTAGAAGTAATAAAAGTTCTGAATTCAGAATTAATAAAAGTTCTGAATTTAGAATTAATAAAAGTTCTGAATTTAGAATTAATAAAAATTTGGAACTGATAAAAATCCAACATTAATGAAAGAAATAATTTGCCTTAAATAAATATGAACAGTTCTGGAATTAATGAAAGGAATAATTTAAAATTGATGAAATATTTGGAAATTGATGATAGAGAGAAATAATTCTAAAATTAAAGAAAATTCCGAGCTGATTGGAAAAAATTATTTCAGAATTAATGAAAATTCGGAACTGATAAAAATCCAAAATTAATAAAAGAAGTTATTCCAGAATTAATTAAAATTCGTGGAAAGGAATAAAAATAAATAACTATGGAAGAAGTAATTGAAAATTAATGAGGGAAATAATTCTAGAATTAATGAAAATTCAGAATTTTGTGAAAAAGAAATGATTTGAGAATTAGTGAAAGCTTTGGATAATTTGGGATCCTGCGCCCGTTAGACCACCCATTTAGGACATCACTGACTCTTTGTAGTACGTACGACATAAATTTTAAATCCAGAGGAACAAAAATTTTTGTTTTGTTGAGAAATTTGAGTACCTACTAAATTTTTTGCAAAGAAAAAATGCCGACACTTTTGTGGGCAAAAGAAAATAATTATTTGCTAAAGAATGCTGGAAACTTTGATGAGGAAATCATTTCGAATGAGAGTATTGTTGGAAAACCAATTTGAATAAGGGTATTATTGGGAAAACCAATTTGAATAAGGGTATTATTGGGAAAACCAATTTGAATAAGAGCATTATTGGAAAATCAGTTTGAATAAAAGGGTATTGTTAAAAAAATTGGTTTGATCGAGAGCATTAGTGAAAAATAGATTTGACAAGGAGCATTGATGGAAAGGAATTCCAATATTAATACAGTATTGTTGAAAAATTAATTTCACCACTGAAGGTAGAGCCAGTGCCTCTATCGTAGTGCAGCAAAATAGATTTGACCAAAAATATGGTTGGAAAAGAGATTTAAATATTAGCATTAGAATATCGCTAATTATTTTTTTGGCCCAAAAGCATTGTTAAAAATTGGGTTTTGACTGAAAATACTATTGAAGGGCAGATTTGATCATGAGTATTGTTGAAGTATGGATTTGACCATGAGTATTGTTGAAGTATGGATTTGACCGAGAGTATACGTTGAAGAATTTGTTTGGCCAAGGTATTATCAGAAAATGTATGTGGCAAAGAGTATTATTGGAAAACGCAGTGGGCCAAGGGTATTGTGTTGAAGAATGAATTTGGCCAAGTGTTGTTGAAGAATGGATTTTACCAAGAGTACAGTATTGTTGGAGAATGGATTTTACCAAGAGGGTGCATTTGGCCAAGAGTTTTGTTGGAGAATGAATTCGACCAAGGGTATTGTTGGAGCATTCTCCAACAATATATGGCCAGTTGCTGTTGTTGGAGAAGGGATTTGATCAAGAGTGTTGTTGAAGAATGGATTTGACCAAGAATATTGTTAGAGAATGCTCTGGGAGAAAACTCACAGTGCCGCTATTGCAGTCAAATGGATTTGGTCATTGTTGGAAAAGAAATTTGGTCAGGAGTATGACTTGAAAATGGATTTGACTGACAGTATTGTTGGAAAATTGATTTGACCGAGAGTATTGTTAGCAAATGGATTTGGTGCGGGAATATTAATCAAAATACTGTGTGTACATTTAACTCACACTCTGTGTAATTTAATTTCCCAAGTGATAATGAGCGGCCTCCTAAAAGTCTTAAGTGAACCTAGTGCCTTTATCGCCTTCAGGGCAAAATAGAATTGATCAAAAATATTGCGTTAAAACGATGATAAACCAATTTCAGGCGTAGAAAGGATTTTTCAAAGAGGCAGGCGTTGAGAAGGAGGGGGCATCATTCTTTTCTCAGTCGATTGGTCCGAGAGCATTGTTGTAAAATAGATTTGACTGATTGTCTCATTGGAGGGAAAACTGATCCGAATGAGAGCCCTGTTGTTGTAACTTGTCGCCGACACGAAGAAAACACTGGGGTTTGAATTCACAGACGTCCCGTATTTATGGTACAGTATTGTGTTCATTTGCATATAATAATGCATAGCATATTTCATATTCCTCTTTGATTGTTGAACGGTTTTCTCCGGCAGTTTTTTTTTTTTTTTGCTTGTTTGTTTTTTGTGTATCTTGTAGAGCATAAGTGCTGAATACATGGTCCGCGCGAAATGTAGCCCTCGGTGTCATCTGATGTAGCCCGCCACTTCGAACCTATTTTGTAAAAATAAGCTAAGCGACACGTTTCCAGATCACTTAAGTAGTGCCCGAGTGGTGCTGTGGTAAGATGTGTGCTCGTCTTCCATCGTGAAGGTATCCGCGGGTGCAGTCCTGGGGAAGAACATGAATAACAAGGTAATTTTCCTACCGAGTCTGATTCGCCCACCGATAGATGGTGCTTCCTTTTCGAACCCAACCACCACCTCCTATAGAAGTCTTCCACACGAAGTTTGTGACGTCACTGAGGAAGGCCATTCCACCTATAGTCATTGGATATACAGTCGAATACAGTTATAGCGAACTCCAAGAGACCGGAGAAATCACTTCGTTATAATAAAATTTCGTTATAAAGGAATTCCAAGTTTTTGCATTGCTCCAATGTAAACTTATCTGGAGGATTAGGAAAAGTGGTCGTTAAAATGAGATTTTCGCTATAACGGTATTCGTTGAAACGGGATTCGATTGTACTGCAAAAAAAGGTAACGATATCGCATACGTCGGCCTACTACTTATATCCAACAGCAATAGGTAAAATGGCCTTTTTCAGTGACGTCACGTGCAGAGGCCTACTTCTATAGGTAGTATTGACCCAACTCGTTCTGTAGCAAATTTCTGTGTGGCGATATGACCGGAGTTGATGTATGGTAAAGTGATAGATCACTTAAGAGACTCGCGGCACATTCCGCGGTAATATACGTGAACCGTGGCACATTTCCAGAGCACTTGAGTGATCCGCGACCCATTTACACATCACTTAAAGTGATTCACGGCATATTTACAGATCACTGCAGCACATTTCCAAAGCACTTAAGTGACCCGCGGCGTTGTCCGAGATCAGCAAGTGGCCCGCACTCTCCTGAAGGTAGAACACCCGTTGTGTTGTACACACAGTATGACGTTTATAATACACCGTGTCTTTATTTCTTTCATGTATAGCCTGCTTGTAACTTTGATACAGCACCTTCAGTAATTGCATAATAGGTGATTTGTCAGGTGGTGAAAATAGAGCGAATACATTATTCGCTTGTGTCATTGTCACAATCAGCAAGAAACAGTGAACGCAGCAAATCACTAGAGATGGGTTGTACTTCCGCTCGACTTGTCAATCATGTGACATTGAACGGTATCTTCAATGTCAATGTGTTGCGCAACACGAAAAAAAAAACTGCAATGTCATTTTCTATATACGATTGCATTTTTTTTTTAACGTGGGACACTCACTGTACGTCCCCAGAGCGACGCTTTTTACCCTTTCATTTTTAAACTCTTGTTCGATAATCTTAATACAGTTGAATTCGGTTATAACGGCCTCAGCTGTGACGTCAATAAATAGAGGTAACGGATGATTCTCATAAAATAATGTCTATAAACCTTGTTTATAACGTCGATGAAAACGCAGTGACCTCGGATATAACGACACATTTTTGATACTTTTTCTCCCGTTTTTTATGGCGTTTTCCCAGGAAAGTTGGAAAAGAACAGCATATATATAAATAAGGGAAAGAAGCGTTGTCCGTTAGTTTTTTATGCTGATTTTTTTATCCTAACTTTCATCCATTGTTTTGAATTCGAAAATATCTCAGTGAATACTGCACTTAGAAACGTGGATTTTTTTTCTCTTTGTTGGCATCAGGAGATACAGTGCAATAACTTTCTAATTGGGTTTTTGAGCACACAATGTTTCCTTATAAAACAAGTCAACATTTTTATTTTAATGACTATACACAACCCCTTGCACCATGAATGACGTATATGTCTGAGTACTACACCTACACGTTATTTGGAAACTTTCTCTACTGGAAGTATATCTCTGAAATGGACGGTTCGCCAGCAAAATGAGACAAGCGGAATTAAGTAATCGCCCTGTATATATGCAGTGAAACCTCGATACAACGATATTCTGATGACCCAGAAAAAATATCATTGTACAGGGATTATAGTTATGCCGACAGGCAGTAGTTTAACATTAGAGCAGTGTTTCTTAACCTTTTTCAGCTCGTGGCCCCCCTATGAATCACATTTTTTTCTCGTGGTCCCCTGTCCTATCTAGAACCCCACTCCCCCTCTACCCTCATCCAAGAGTGAGATACTTTCTATTTTTTTTTATATTATGAATGAAATTTTAATAAATCAGATCAATCTCTGGAATCCTGGCTGGACACGGATTCAAATGGTGGATTATCATCTCCCCCAGGAGTCAAATTATATGGTAAAAAACGGTCTGTGTAAAATACGGGACGATCCAACGAACCTACACGATAAATCGATCCTCCTAACACATCAACCGTTGTTCTGGTGGCCCTCCATACTTAGCTGGAAGTAACAGCTTGTACATAGTACCAGATCCCATATAGTGTAGTTCTCCCCCTCCGTCCATTATAAACATGAAGACCCGGGTCATGTCCACATAGACCTAAGGGTTAAGATGCCTCTGGTTCTATGAACGGATCTGATGAATTGTGAAAGTAATTATATTTTTCAACCATGTTTCACTTTTAAAGCTTTTCTCTTCACAGCTCTACTATTACTTTTCCGCACATGCACTCCGTACACATTCCTTTGCGGAATTTCTAACTTCTTTGTAGTGCTGCCACCTGTCTTCCATATTTTGAAGTGAACATGGTAAATGCTGGAATTTTCATGTCATGTAAGTATCATGTTGAAGGTCTGGCTGCTCTCGTTTGATCAGGTTTTCGATTTTGGGTCACGGCTGAAAGGGTCAAGAACCACTGTCTTAAGATAAGAAGCAACATTTTGATTGATTCAATTCGGGTCCCTCTCTCTCGAACAAGTTAACGCGAGTACGAATAAAGGCACAAACATCGAACAATCATTGGTTCCTCAATGAGCACCGCGGGGACCATCATCAGCAAATGATAGGAAGCGATTGTTTTATTCATTGTTTATTAACTCATATGTTAGGGGGAATTTGGTTTTTTGTCTTGATACGATTACCCAAGAACAGTCAATTTCATTGCGTATTCCCCCGTCGTTCTGATGAGTATTATGATAATGGGGGGGGGGGGGAAATAGGGGTCGTGATCACTTATGTTTAGTGCGTACCGCATCGAAGTGTAAGTGGTAGCGTTACCTGCTGAGACCCATGTCCGACATAATAATAACGGGAAAGATGGAGACCGGGCGAAAGAAAAAAACGAGGCAACCCTGAACGTCGTGTTTCTCTATATCATGCACGAATGACTACTTTATGGGTATTCAGCAGTCTTGTGTGATGTTGTGCTACCGTGCTTTCAAGGGTTCACTTATTCATCTACCTCGTATCATCCTCACGCGAATGTTGTACGCTCTCCTGGATTGGATACATCTCTCTCTTATTTCTCTCTTTTTTTTCTTTCTTTCTTTCTTTTTACTCCTTGAAATATATATTATTAGCTGCCGTACCTTCTTGCATGTGTAGCGTTTTTTTCCTTCGGTGGCGGGCATTTCACTGGCCGAACCGTTGATCCTAGAGGTATATTTCCAGTTAGAAAAAGTTTCCAAGAGTAACGTGTAGTAATCAAATATGTCATTCACGTTTCAAGGGGTTGTATAGTCATTAAAATAGAAAAAATTAACTTTTTATACAGTCCCCGTGCTCTAATTTACAATTGGGGGGGGGGAGGGAAACAGTGTTAAATGTGGGTAAAACGGTTTTCAGCGTGTAGCGCTATTTTTTCCAAACTTTCTTCCGTTTTTTTAATTTGAATATCCCAATGGATATTGCACTTAGAAACAATGAATTTTTTTTTTGTTGGCATCAGGAGAGACAGGGCAATAAGTTTTAAGTAGGTTCTTGAGGACAGAGTATCCGTGTAAAAAGTTAACAATTTTTATGTTAATGACTGCACAACCCCTTGCAACATGAATGGCATATCTGAGTGCTACACGTTATTTGGATACTTTTTCTAATTGGAAGTATGCCTCTATGATCAACGGTTCACCAGTAGAATGCCGTCCGTCCGTCCCCCCCGTTTGCTATGCACGCTGTATACAGTATACAGCAGGGGTCCACAACCTTTTCAGTGCATTGACCAGATATGTGGTATATTTGCCGCTCGCGGGGCCAGAAACTTGCATATGACCCGTATTTTACGGGATATGCCCATAATTTTGGCCTTTACAAATTTTTCATAAATTGTCCCGTTTTTTTTCCCTTATTACAAGGCTTAGTTGAATTTTTGAAATAAAGGATTAAGATTATTTTCTGGATTGATAAATTATATTATGGTAATTATGGCAACTTTAATTATCATAATTAATTATTGTCAAACACTTAATAATTATTATTATTAGAACATATAATTAATTATTGTCAAATCACTCCATATCATTCATCTTGCATGTATTTGTCAAACATGTGTTTTTTCTGTGAATTACATTTCGACTTGCAGTACCTATAATTTTCCGCGATTGACGATTTTTCAGAAATCTTAGCGATAATTGGCAACTTTTCTGGCTCTAATTGACAGGCTGTGATTGACAACTTTAATTGCCTTTGACAAATATTTTTTAAAGGACAATTTTACTTGCCTTAATAACTCTTTTTTGGTGATATCCTTTTTTTTTTTATGAAAGAAATATGGTCAGCGTCTTTGGAACGTATTCCGTCATACAGTCAAACGTATTCCGTCATACAGTCAATACCAAGTTGCTCATCTTGGTAACTGTAAGTTTGTGGTTATTGGAACATATTCCGTCATACAGTCCATACCAAGTTGCTCAGCTTGTGTGTGTGTGTGTGTGTGTGTGATAACTTTTGACTCCAGGTAATTAGAATCTATTCCGTTGTAGAGTTAACCAAGTTACTCAGCTTAGTAACTTTGGACTCCTAGTAGTTGGAACGTATGTGGACATTAACTGGGACCCCCACGTTCGTATACTTTTAATTTGCGTATTATCAAAGATCATTATTCAAGGAGTCATTATTGTGTAATAAATGAAAATAATCGAATCCTCTTTCCTTAAGACAACAAATAGACATTTTTTTCCCCTTCCCGATAAAAAAAATTCCCTTCATTGGAAGAAAAAAAAAATATGTTTGATTTTTGTAATTTCTTATCCGTTTGGATGGATATGTATCACACTGGAATGAATTAGTTAATGCTCGGTCTAGTGGTTACAAGTTATTCGTCAACTTTACCCTCTTTTTTTAATACTGAATTCTCCGTTAATATGTGTTGCTAACGCTATCATTACACTGTGCAGTCAATCGTTCAGATTAAAGGAATGAAATTAAACCGCAAAAAAAAAATATATATATATATATCTATTTATATTGCTACCTATATAAACGGCATGAAAAATGAATTATTAATTTCATAGTTGATGGTGTTATAACTTGTTTTCGATTTCAAAATTATTGCACCAGTCACTAAACGGTTGAAATAAAAACGGGAGCTAATAATATAAGCAGTGTTGGTATGTGTGTGTGTGTGACCAGGTCTATTAGATAGCTAATGCCTCAGGGATAATGGTTGATACTTAACCAACTCTGTGAGGTAGATGGGATCTAGAGCGACACCCCCCCCCCTCCATAGATATTGGTAGGGATGGGGGTTTTATCTATAGAGGGTGTGCTGTCTAGGAGCCTCTAGAAATTCACGCATAGACAGGCGTATTTATGGGGAGGGGGGTGTTAAGTGGGCTATAGCCCAAGGCTGCATGGTCTGAGGGCCAGAAAATTTGAGGAATGAGTGGTGACGAAAATTAGTAGAATGGAATAAAGATGACAAAATTTGAGTAGCTGACAGGCGGTGAAACAATAAATCCGCCTCTACCTAGAGAGCGAATAACTAAGTAAGTGAGTGGCATAGAGAGTGTGCAAGCATGCTGAGTGACTAGAGCAGTGTGCAAGCATGGTGAGTGACCAGAACAGTGTGCGAGCATGTGAATGATCAAAAGAGTGATCTAAAGAATGTGTAAGCATGAGAATGACCAAAAAAAGTGATCGTAGGACCAGGTGTGTGAGTGACCAAAGGAGTGACATAGTGAGTTCGCTAGCATGTGTGAAAGACCAGCAGTGTGCAAAGCATGTGACGGACTAAAAGAGTGACAGTGGAGTGCCAGAGGTCGGTGAGTGACTTAAAGAATGTATAAGCATGAAAGTGACCGAAAGAGTGATCTACAGAGTGAGGGGATCAGGTAAGTGAGTGAGTGACTGACCAAAACCATAGAGTGTGCAAGCGTGTGAGTGACCAAAACAGTGTGCAATAACAGGGCCGCAACTAGATTCTTGAACAGCCGGGCCAGACACGAATTTCGGTGCCCCCTTGTTATGTTGAAGGAGAGGTTAAAATGTGGAATATGCTTCAATTTTTGGTCTGGCGCCTGGGGCACCAGAACCACCGTTCCTCCAGTTGCGATGCTGTGCAAGCATGTGAGTGAGCAAAACTGTCACCTACAGAGTGAAGGACTAGGCCATTGAGAGTGACGAAGAGTGATCAAGAATGTGCGTGACCAAAAGAGTGACCTAAAGACAGAAGCGGGGGGGGGGGGGAAGAAAGCCGGTAATAGCGCAGGGTGGAAAATTTGAGGAATTTAGGGGGGGGGTCAAGAAAATTAAACTAAATAATACAACCATAAATCCACACATGAGAAATAAATTCCCTTCACTGGATATTTTTACACGAGTTTACACAACCACGTGGCGAAATTAAAATATTAGAGCGAAAAGAAAAAAAACATTCTCTTTCTTTTTTATTTCTGACGTAGAAAACGCGCGGTGAGAGTATATTCCGTCAATTTGACAAAAAAAAACTTCTCATGACGTCGTAGTCTCCGTTAAATATGTTTATTCAGCTGTCACCTCTATACAAGCGCTTCGTGCGCCAGCATCATCAGCAACGCGTATAGGAGGATGGGTGTCGCTTTTCTCATATAATATCTTACATATAGATAATTTATTTCTAAGATAGCACGACCTTATAAGCGAAAACAAAAAAAAACTGCCTATTTTTTTTCTTTCTTACACATCTATTATGTCTGAATACACTATTTTACTTTGGAGGACACGCATTGTATAAATATTGCGTATACGAGTACATAAAGACTACGCTTATAATCTTCGTTTCCTGACGAGACGTGACCAATATACAATGTCGACTATGATGTCCTTACACGTTTTTGTAATGCTCCAATGTCATTTGTATTAGAAGAACCATATTTATACTGATGGGTAGTTAGCGTTTGGTGATGAATGGGGAAGATATCCCCCCCCGCCTCATTTTTTTTGGCATCCAGGAGTGAATACTTATATTGGATATATATCCCCTTCTACATTGATTACACCGCATAATGTATCTCATAAACATTCCTCTGAAAAACGTCTGATGAATTGGTGCATACCGGAATGTACCTTATGTAAAGATGATTGTGGAGGAATGCGTGTTACGCGTTTGAGAAGTGCTGACATCTGTCTACGGAACTCGGACGCTACATGTCCACAGCTTATTTCCCGTAAGTATAAAGATGAGCGGATACTCGTGCCCAACCAGACCCAGTACGTTCCAAGGTTGGTCATGGCTGAGTAATGTGGCCGCTCCAACATTTTCAATGATCGTCAAATGTTTGGGGCTGGTCTAAGAGAACGACCAGGATTTTCCAGCCCCCCCCCCCCCACTCCCAAGTCAAAAGGACTGCCTTCCTAGAAGATCTTCTAATCCACCTGGACACACTTTGATCGAAGAACGCCAGCAGTCATAACACACGTTGGCGTATTAAATTGTTCTGGAAGCAAATATTTTCCTAGGAACATTGGGCTATGTAGCCAGCCTATGCTGCTGGTGCTTCATTGCAGCAGGGGGAAGGCAAAAAAATGGTAGAAAATATTTGCCTGGTCCAATATGACGATTGGATTAGGATGGACATTAGTGTGGCCCTAGCGTATGCGTGGATTTTAAATGTTGTTGGCCTGACTGTGGTCTCCGTGGTAAGACTTTTTAACAGGATGATCGGATCCACATTCGTCTCGAAGTTGGAGAAATCACAGAAATGAACTTCAGCCAATCATCATTGTGCCGCTTCCGGGGGATCGAACTCGGGTCCGCGTGATAGTAAATTTGTGCAGCAAAAAATGAGAAAAAAATCAGGTAGATCCCGGGCCCGACTTGAGTGTTTTCCCTCTCTTTAGGGTGGTGGTGGTGCTGCTCCGGAGCTCGCAACCTAACTAAAGGGACTTTCAGCAGGTCAAGAAGGTGACAATGTCCCTCTAAAAATGTTGTTGATCGTTCTCTGTGGTGAGACTTTTTAACGGGACGATCCGCCCACATTCGTATCGAAATGCCTTTAGAAATCTCTTCTCGGGTTATCCTGACAACAGAAAAGACAGGGGCGGACTTTGGTCCGGCGTTCTGTTCTCTGATCGACAGCGGGGGGGGGGGGGGGGATGTCGGATGGAAAACTGTTCGAGTCTATGCTGGGGCCGGTGCGGGCTTTGAGTTTTGGTTTCGGTTTTAATTGCGGCTGACCGTTCTGGAAAGCCGATCCTCTAGGGTTAGGAACCTAGGCCTACTATATATACCTCATCGCGAACAACTTTTTTTTTAAAATATAACAAAGCTCAAACATAATGTACAGACACAACATAGATACAAACATTTAAACGTAAAAACCATTTCTACAATAAAAACGTTCCTATAGCATGATCCAGTGTCTCGAGACAACTTGCCTGCATCCCCATTTGGATACATGGTCGAGACATAGTCTGGCTAAGGCGCCTTGGCATTTCAAAGGTTTCTAATTCTGGTAATGTCGTATCTGAGAGTGTGGGGTTAGGGGGGGGGGTGAACCCCGGATTCCCCGAATGTGAAAAAATGACTGATGTTTACAGAAACCTTGTCCGTTATGTATATAGAATGAAATGGTTAAGTCTATTGTCCTACCAGTTTCATCATCGTCTCGGAAATGACAGTTCCACCTCCCCTCCAAAAGAAATTTCTGACTACTACCCTGATGTCTGGTTTCGCTGTGTCAGTCGCCTTCCCCTTCATGATGTACGATAACAAACGCGGAAGCCCCCTCCGGGAATTTCTAATCCATTTTTGCCTTTTTATTTATTTTTTTAGATAAACCATTAAATGAGTCATTTTATTTGCTAACTACACCGAGTATCATCGTTGTTAGCAGGGTCGCAACTAGTTGCTTGGTAACCCGCGGCAAGTGCGCATTTTGGGGCCCCCTTGTAATGTTGAAGGTAAGGTTCGAGAATGAAATTTGCGCCCCCTCTGGTCCAGCGCCCGGGACACGAGACGTGCCTGCTCCCTCCCCCCCCCCCCCCTAGTTGCGGCCCTAGTTGTTAGCCATTATTCGATCGAAGTAAATATCGGGGTTGTGTGCGTGCGACGCCGCGTTATTTGTGGAAAAGGACGACGGAAGAAGAGGAACTTTATAAGGTGACGTCAACGGCCAGTGTTCTTGACTTCAAGGTCACACAAACTAATGTCATTCAATGGATTTTGAATTCCGTGTCAGGACCTTAGATCGGGTCACCCGCTGTCCTATTGTTCTTGATGCGGCCCAATAGTGCTGCTGCTGCTGGCGGCGGCATCTGCTATTGCCGCAGGTTTTCAAAATCGGCCTTTACGCGATGTTTTAAGGTGAGAATTGTCCGCTTGAATAAATATTCAAGGTGAAGCTAGAGATAGGGTCATACGTGAACACGCGAATTAATACTGGCTATAATATGTAGGAATTTCGAAAAATGGGTTCGACCATCATTGAAAGTATGTATCGAGGGGGGGGGGGTATTATTCACAGATCTCGGCTCGTGAGTGCACGCGTGCTTCAGTGAAACCTCGATACAACGATACTCTGCTGACCAAAAATGTCGTTGTAGAGGGATCATCGTTGTATCAAGAGGTAGCATTATCGTTAGGTGCCGCCAAATTTATGCTGTTAATGGCATCTTTTCTGAATCGGCGTTGTTAGTAGTACCACCATAAAATGAATTTATAAGGGCAGGTCCACCCTCATATACGAAGTCGCAGAACACGTATTCCGTGACAAATCGGGTGTTTTGAGACTTTTATCTACGAAAAAGTCGCAAGTCACAGAGAACACACATCTACACTCATATACGAAATCGCGCAACACGTGTTCTGCGACTTGTCGCTCGACAAATCGAGCGATTTGTTGCGCGCCTTAGTATGCCATCCATATTTCGAGGTGAAGATGGTATTATTTGAGTTTTCATATTCTTTAAGTGCCGTGTCGAATGTACGCCTACTCTCTGCGGAGAAACTTCGCAAATGGGAAACCGGCTCGCGCACGGAGGTCTAATTGCATTTCTAAAGCAACCAATAGAGTGTTGAGCAATGTTAAATGATAAATAGTATATGGTCTCTAGATCAGTATTTCTCAACCTGGAGCCATATGGCCCCCTTGTGGTACTGGAATATTTTCGGGGGGCCACGGGTAAATATCAAATGGGAGAGGAGCCATGATAGGATGCTGGGGGGGGGCACAGAGAGAGAGAGAAAGAGAGAGAGAGAGAGCTATAATAATGTTAATAATAAAATATGGGGAGGAAAAAGTGTGGCTACTTTTAGAATTTAGCAGAAATGCTCGTAGAATCAGCGACATCTTAATGCATGGGCCCACGCGGGCTCGTATACATGAGGAGTTAATCCATGAAAATGAGATCTAATACTATAATTTTTTGAAGAATTTAAATTGGTGGGATGGTATTTCCAGCCTAGAAGGGGACAGACTATCGTTTTGCCCGAGAGGCCCATGTTGTTCAGACAGCCCCATGGTCCCAGAAGGGTGAAACTGACAGGACTCCAACCCAGCGGTCGAGACAATTCCGATATATTTTTGTTTTTTTTCACTCTATGAATTCACTATAGAAAGGCCCGTGAGACGTGACCCGGAGCCCACCAAAGATTAACACAGAAGCCTTACTGCAGGATGTGGGACTCAAAGACAGCTCCTCTGATGGGGGCGGGGGGGCTCATGACTATAGGGGAGATATAGCCTATGATGGCATCTGGTGCTTTGATTCTTGAGCTTTAAGTATGTAAACACAATTCACATTAACTGTTACTACCAGCTAATGGGCTTCCAGAAAATTCTCGGGGGTGGGGGGTTGGTGGTGTTGAGACTGCATAGCTTAGAACCCTCACTAAACTCTAGGGATCAGGGTCCCGGAGACACCTTATTTATAAAACTTTTGCTTACTATACAAATGCAGTAAATACTAGAAATAATCTCACTTCCAGATGAGGGTAAGGGGCCCCTGAATAAGACGGGGGGGGGGGGGGGGGAAGAAAATATCGTTCAAAGGGAGCCATGGGCGAAAAAAGGTTAAGAAACACTGATCTAGATTACGGATACTCGAATGGTGTGCCACGGCACTCCAGGAAGCCGCGAGATTGCCACTAGGTATTTTGAGAATAGAACTACTAGATCAAATGTAGTGATAACGGTCGTGATTCGCAATCAGTGCGTTTCATGGCCCTTTTAATGGTGGCACTGAGTAATTGGTGTGGCCAATTGAGATTTGGTGAAGGTGCCGTGAGATATTTAATATTCTAATCGGCTACTGTTGTACCGCGAACGTCTAAAGTTTAGGGACCACTGATATAGGTGAACATAAAGTCGCCCTTCTCCAATTGCTATATCATTCTAAAATCATCAAAATTCGTATTCTTCGAATGATAGCACGACGAAGAAGAACCTATCCTCGCACACCTGGGAACTTGTTACTTGTACACCGTGCAGTGCTCCTGCTGGAGTACCTGTTCTCACATAGGAAAAACAGTTTATCGCCCACATTATTGAAGAATCTCCAGGAATTCCAGGGTCCCCTTTTCGTCCCTCTCCGAGAACTATAAAAAAGTGGTGGTTCCCCTCCCTTTTCTTTTGGAGTTTAAGAAACCTTTTGTCGAGATTTTAGGAGCGGGGGGGGGGGGTTGCGAACAGGAATCCATAGGGGGAGCAGGAAACGAGGTTAGGGGTCGAAAATACATCAGCACACAACTTCCGCACATCTGTCGATGCCGAGCTATTCTCCCAGTGTATGAGCCCGTATGAGCATGCGTGCACAGTGTATCTCGCACGAATGAATGAGGTTCGGTATATTATGCACTTTTTCAATTTTTTTCTTTTTATATATAATCCTAGAGATCAATCGAACGTGCAAGGTGAATGAAAAGGGGGAGCGAATGGGTACGGGGGCGTTTGTAATGATTCAGCGTACGTGGCTGTGGGAACCAAATTTTTTTCTTATTTGTCCCCGTCTTTAATGTATTACTGTAACGGGGTGGGGCAATATATTTTTTTATCCCGAAATAGATTCCATTTTTTTTTTCAGGTACCAGTGGTTCAAGGTTTCGATTCATGACGTCATTTTATCAGAAGGTAAAACTGGACATAGAGATTGTCCAGGTTGCCTATACTGTATAAGCCAGTGTTTCTCAACCTTTCTGAAAACAAGGACTAGTAAAATGCCCGAAACAATTTGATGGACCTCTAGTGTCCCGTATTACGGGACATTCCTGTAATTTCTAATGCTCATAATTCTCTGCTGGTGGTGCCACTAATATAAGCGAAAGATAGAACTCCTTAATACACGCGTCTTAGCGAAAGAAACCTTCCGAAAAATATTCTCGCGTCATCTTCACACTTCTCTTGGCGATATGACATCGATGTCTACACTTGCCAAGTAGTTTGTCGTGAATTTGGCGAGATTTACAGAGAAATGAATGAATGATTATTTATAGGAGAAAAATTACATAATACGTGATGAATAATGACTATTTACATAATTTTTGTAACAATACAATTGTTCAGTTTTTTCAACGCTATTTATTTGAATCTGTAATAATTGCCAAAGCGTAAGACATACACATACACGGCGTTTTCGTAATATAATTATATTATGATAATTAATGAAAAAATAATAAATATATTCAATCTCAATATTTGTCAGGTTTAACGTTTTTTTCCGCAATTTCAATTAAGATTTGTGATTGTGCCTACTTTTGGCAATGTCTTTTGATGGCATCGGGTTATTATTTAAGATCTCAATTTACCGTATTTTCCCATAATGAAATATTGTCATCTGATCATTCGAATATTTTTTTCGTGAGGTACTGCGCATTTCTGTTAATTGCGATTTGTAGTAGCCTTTATTTCCACACCCTTCAGCAATTTTAGCAGTAATTAGCAAATTGCTTTTAAAGCAATAAATAGCAATTTTTGGTACGTGGGCACCATTTATGTTCTGCACCAGAATGAGCACCCCATGCCACTAAGGAATTACTAAATAAGGGGGGGGGGGTTCTCACGCTATTCGTTCAGTTCATACATCCATAGATATATGGCATAAATGCAGAATTCGATCAGAATCTGTAGATGTGGGACATTCGTCTGGAATCCACGTAGAATCTGTAGTTTCCATGGCATCCATGTGGAATCCACGTAAAATCTATAGATGAGTGGGATCCATATGGAACTGTAGATGAGTGGCATCGATGTGGAGAATATACGTAAAATCTGGCAATGCATGGCATACATGTGAAATCCAAGCAAAATCTGTAAATGCGTGGGATCCATGCGGAATCTGTAAATGCATGGCATACATGTGAAATCCATCGATTGCAAAAAGTAGCCCTCCGATATAAGTCACGAATTATACGATTGACATTCAAGAATGCCCTATTTTTAATAAGCTTTGTTTTCGAACCTGCAGAGAGACCAATGACCATCCTTTGGCCAACGATAGGAAGATTAAAATACGTTTGAAATACATTATGTAACACACACACACACACACACACGCGCGTACATGAATATTCGTAACGACCTATAGGTTTTGACCTAACTAGTTATATTTACAATGCCATTAGTTTATTTGAGTTGCAACCGTTGGAGGTAGGTCACGTATCTCTAATGCTGGACATGGGCGACTTTATAGGCAGCATATCCTGCAGGTTTTCAATCTAATTATCTCGTCTGAGTTTACAGAATCACCACAGTGAGACATGAATACCGAATGAAATGGCTATAATATGACCATTTATATCGATATTATCAGCTGGAAGAAAATGTGCCATCGTGATTCAAATTATTCCATGCAAGACTTTTTTGGTATACGGCGTACGAATTGAGTACTTGGTGTCTACGGATAGATCTTGTTTAGACAATATTGACTATATCCCCCATTGATGTGAATTGTCTTCAGTTTTGGGGGGATATCACATCGGTTTGTGCTGGACCGTGCTACGAAAACATGTCAGAGGCAAATGATATCTACCGATGAATCTCGTCAATGATTTGAATACATCTTCGGGGTTTTCGGTGCCAGACCGGCCAGCCATAACGAGGTGTAAAAGACGTAATCTCGTGTTTAAGCTTGTGAACGTGCCTATCCCAATTGAATAGTACATTCTCAAGTTTTGGTACCAAATCAACAATACAGCACTGCAACGAGGTGTAAAGGACGCATTCACATTTAACCTGGCGGTTGTGATTTACGGAAAATTCACCGACACGCAATTCATTGATAGGAAAATTCACCAACAAAAGAAAAATCACCGCAAGGAAGATTCACCGACAACAGTTCGTCACCGGTGAGTGAGTGAACGAGTGATTGAGCAAGTGAGTAGATGGGTGAGAGGGTGAGTGACCGAGTAACTGGGTGAGCGACCTTATGAATGACCGAGTGAGAAACCGTATGAGTTACCGAGTGAATGTTTGAGTAATTCAGTCACAGTATATATATGTTACGGTAAAAGCCCGAAGACTGGTAAAACCTAGGATTTACCGGTAAGAGACCTAGGTTTTACCAAGTCGAGTTGGTAAATGCCCGAAATACGCTCCTAAACGTTTTCATTTGAACATTAACCAAGTCGAAGCCCGTTTTTAATGAATAAATCAACCATCATAAACTCATTAGTAAGTCAATTTACTAGTTCCTTATCAATTAATAATTATAATTATTTAATAATTATAGCTAATTTAATAATAAACCAATTAATTAATTAACTGCTATGGATTTATTAGTCACTGAGAGACACTAATCAAACAATTAAACTTGTTTACTCCTGATGCTGATTAAGTAATCATTAATTATTATTAATTACCTAATCAATCTACTCCGACCATCAATAACCATCATGAACATTAATGGTTTACCGTAGCATATACTGTATATATGAGTAACTAAGTGTGACCAAGTTAGTGGGTGTGTGTACAGAGCTGCAACAAGAAGCTTGGTCAGCCAGGGTAAGCATGCATTTTGTCGCACTCTTGTAATGTTGAAGGATAGATTAAAAGGTGAAATTTCTCCCCGCCTGGTCCCCCCGGGCACCGAACCCACCTGCCCTCCCCAGATGCTGCCCCGGATGAGTGACCAAGTGAATGAATGAGTAACTATGAGTGACCGAGTGAATAAGCGATTGCGTGGGTGACCGTATGTATGGTTCACTCACTCGCTTACCTGCTCACTCATTTGCTCACCTGCTCACGCAATTGCTCATTCATTCGCTCATACGCTCACCTGCTCACTCGTTCATTCATCCACTCATTTGCTCTGTCACTAACTCCTTCTCTTGCTTATTGCTCACTCTCCAACTTCCCCTCACTCACTCGATCATTTACTCACCTGCTCACACAGTCATCCATTTACTCACCTGCTCACACAGTCACCCATTTACTCACCTGCTCACTCGGTCACCCATTTACTCACCTGCTCACACAGTCACCCATTTACTCACTTGCTCACTCGGTCACCCATTTACTCACCTGGTCATTCATCAACTTACTAACTCACTTGATTAATCATTCACTTGCTCAATCACCTCCTCATCCACCCACTCCCAATGTCACTTTGTCTATGAAACGCTTGTCGGTGAATTGTCATGTGGGTGAATTTTCGAAACGGCAAATTGTTGTCGGTGAATTTTGCGGCGGTGTGGGCGATGAGTTTTACGCACGCGGCGGACGTGCCGATTCTCATTTGAGTACATCCTCAGGTTTGGGTACCACATCGGCCACGTAGCACTGTAATGAGGCGTGAAAACCTATACGCGTTTTAACTCGCGGACGCGCAGATCTCATCTGATTTTTCCCAGAATCGAAGCGATAGTGGTCTCATGAAAGTTTCAATCGGTTAATCGTGAAATAAAAGATAACAGAGAACATATTCGTGTGTGATCAAATAAAATCTTGGTTCGGAAGTTCTTGGCTTCTTCTTTTTGTACTTATTTCAACACATAAGCCATATAATTCCATGCATGCATGATGATTAATCAGAAAGGATGGAGGGAGGGGGCGGCGGAAAGAAATAAGAGATATAAGTTCGTTTCATTTCAGGCAAAATGGAAGTCCATCACGCAAGGTCCATCATCCATCGTACCATTAATAGCCATTAATGGCCAGTTGCCAAGGAAGTAGCGTACTAATATCCGTCTGTCTCTTTCTCTGTGTGTATCATGGCCTCTTTTTTTTTGCGCATATTGCTTCTTTCCTCCCTTCCCCCCCTTTGATCACAGCGTGCATGTTTCCATGAAATTAGCAAACTCTGGAATATACAGGAAAGGTACGTCTTCCTCTTGAGAGATATTTATCTCGCATATTTATATATACATATATGCATATAAACTACAATATTTCCTGTTCCTGATTATAAAATATGCGCAGATAAAACTCATATTTTAGGTCTATTTGATAGCGATACCCGATTTGTTTCAGTAGTTTGGATGCAAATACGAATTTCCGATGGCAATATTCAATATTGTAAAAACCCCTTATTTGTTATTGATTAAACTTTCGCCAAAATAGAATTTCGACGAAATTTCTATATTCAAAATAAAAACGGTAAAATGTTCGGTGCAGTTCGATTTTTGATAAACAAGAATCTCTGAATATGAAAAACCTGAATTGGCTACTTTTCATTGTAATCACATATTTATTGCTTTTTCTGTAATATTGCAGAAGTGCCCGCCATTTATGATAGTGGAAATGTGCCTTTCGCTTATGCAGCGCCACAACCGCCAAAATGCCCAACCAGGTGGCTGAGAGAAAAATGCCCACAACAAATATGGATGACATATATATCAAAAATACAGCAACCCAATTAAAAATGCAATTACAAACAATATATATACATGATAAAATATTATACAATGCCCATAAAGAATATTTATGGTTGCCTTACTCTAAAAATGGATAGCTTCTCGATTTATGACGTTGGAAATGTGTCTTTCGCTTATGACAATGGAAATGTGTAATGTGTCTTTCGCTTATGACAATGGAAATGTGTAATGTGTCTTTCGCTTATGACACTGGAAATGTATCTTTCGCTTATGGCACTGTAAATGTGCCTTCCAATTATTTGACACTGAAAATGTGCTTTCCACTTATTTGATACTGGAACTGTGTCTTTGACTTATTGATACTGGGAATGTATCCATGTCTTATAATACTGGAAATGCGTCTTCGGCTTATTTGACACTGGAAATGCGTCTTCGGCTTATTTGACACTGGAAATGCGTCTTCGACTTATTTGACACTGGAAATGCGTCTTCGGCTTATTTGACCGTGGAAATGCGTCTTCGGCTTATTTGACACTGGAAATGTGTCTTCCATCTGTTTGATACTAGAAATGTATCTCCGGCGTATAATACTGAAAATGTGTCTGTCTAGTACGAGGGGAAGATAATTCTTTTAAATCTCTTATAGCTTACATATGAATATACAATGAGACCATATAAGTTTGAAGACTTCCTGTTCCTGATCATAAAATATGCAGCGTATTTTAGGGCAATTTCACAGCCGTATCGGATTTCATAGTAGTTTGAATCTAAATATGAATTTTTTCGATAGAAATACATATCCGATATATTGTAAAATCCTACTGTTCGGAAATATTTTTTCCCGTTATCGATTATGGGTTATCTACGAACCCCATCGACTTACTTTGGATAATGAATTCTGTCCATTAAAGATAATGGGTGGCAGCCAGCGTGACCAAACAAATCACCCTACCGATAAAATAAATAGTTTCAGGTGAAAAAAAAAACACCCAACAGAAGCACACATTTATTATAATCCCAAATGGCAATCCATGAACCACATCGGTCCATTTCGTTGTGCTCATTAATTATGGATTAAGCTATGGGAAAAGAAAGTTTTTACAATAATGGATTTCACTGATGGTACATCCCTCTTTCTTCCTCCCCCCCCCCCGTCCGCCCACACACTTATTTTTCCCACATTGCTTTGGATATATCCGGAATTCTGTATCCTCTCTCAGATTAGTGTTATCAGTGGATAGATCGATGCCATTACTACATTATTATTATCATCATCGTTATCCTGGAGGGGAAACATGAACCCAGGAACTGGACCGATTCTCGATGAGTTCGGAATTTTAAATTCATGCAGCATACTGACATACTGGTCTGATTCCTATTGGTTTTTTTCTTCTTCTTCTTGTTTTCCTGATGAGGATAATTGAGAAAATATTTTTGACTAATTTCGCGTTGTTTTCTCTTATTTCGTTTTGTAAGCTAATGGTCAGCGTGCGGATTTGGATAATGTCCGAGTACTTCCCGGCGGGAATCTGGTTTCGGTCCATTTGTCGACGAATGACCACTGTGGTATGTTCAGATCCATTTTAATTCCACCTTCCACACACTGAGTCATTTCTCATGGGGAATATTATGATTATAATATTCGATTTTTTTTGCGTCTCTTTCTCTCGTGATTGGTTGGTGGGTGTTATTGCGTGCTGTTGCAGATGATGACGTCACGTTCAGCCCCCACGGCGTCTACGGTTTTCTCGTGTCCTTTATGTGAGGTCATTTTGACGAGAATAACGTCTTATATATCCGCTACCTGACTGAACTTCCTGGATTTCCGGAAAGCTGACTGTAACGTGAATGAAATATTTTAAACCAAAGGTGTTCAACCTTTAGGAGAGTACGGGCCACTTCTCATTGATTTGAAAACGCGTAGAGGGCCACTTAAGTTATCTGAAAATGTACCACGGGTTACATAAGTGCTCTGAGTGTGTACCGCGGAACACTCAGGTCACTCGTAAATGAATACGCTTTCTAAGTGCTCAGGAACTGTGACGCGGTTCATTCTAGTGATCAGTAAATAAGCTGCGGGTCACTTGCGTGATCTGTACATGTGCCGCGGGCAGCTTAAGTCGGGGAATGTGCTGCGGGTAACTTAAGTGATGTGGAACTTCATCACGTGTCACTTTGGTTATTCGCAAATGTGCCACGGGCTATTTGTGATCTGAGAATATGACACGCCC
Source organism: Pholcus phalangioides (assembly GCF_987345545.1). Classification (NCBI taxonomy): domain Eukaryota; kingdom Metazoa; phylum Arthropoda; class Arachnida; order Araneae; family Pholcidae; genus Pholcus; species Pholcus phalangioides. The sequence goes on along the minus strand of NW_028301628.1, from coordinate 8,012,893 downwards.
CCGTCTCCAAGTCTTTCGTTTGATCACTCAAATGCTTTCTTACTTTCTTGATCACTTTTTTGGTCGCTCACTGAGTTGGTCCATTGCTTTATAGGTCACTCTTTTGGTCGCTCACTGAGTTGGTCCATTGCTTTATAGGTCACTCTTTTGGTCACTTGCATGCTTGCAAATTGCCTAGGTCACTCCTTCGGTCTCTCATTGACTCGGTCCATTGTTCCCAAGGTCGCTTGTAAACTCTCTTGTTCACTCGCTTGATCACTCTCTAGTCGTCCATCACTGTGTATGACTTGGTCCCTCAGGACAGTGGTTTTCAACTTTCGGAAGCCCGCGGCTCGGTTGATTTCTCCGTTGTTAATGGAGAATGCCCGGTTGATGTCTTTCGTGTGTATGACATGACCGAGCCTTCTACTCACTTTACGACTAATGGGAAAATAAATAAGAAACAATGAAATAGTCAACCGCCCGGTTTGACTGATGGCAGGGCCCGGCGGTTGAGGAAACACTGTTTTAGATCTTGATCTTAGTACCTTGGCGAAGGTATAATTGCATAACATGAAAGACAAGTGACGGAGAAATCGGTTAATGAAGCCATCGATCTAATGATAAGTGTAGCAAACTTGAGAATCGCGTGATTGTTTATACAATCACAGCCTGTACACACCTTTTAGATGGAAGTCGTGACGCGATTGTCAATTCTCTTTGTGTAAAAATTTGCTCCGTCAAAAAACCAATTAATATATTATGTAACAGATAATTTATTCCCGATTGTTCTAGAGATTGTCGAAGAAAATTGTTTATCTCAACCTCAAGGGTCTCTTTCACACTTTCGTCCGAACCACGTGATGATTCAATTACCGGATGTTGGACGATTGCGCATGTAAAGACTGCTAATAAGTGACTATCCAATCGCGGTTCAATTATCAGCACTCCATAACCCGAATATGGTCGATACACCGGTGGTGTCGTAAGTTTTCTGGTGTTTTTACGGCTCTCCCTTTCCATGATCGACGGAAACACAATGCGTTCCATGGAGAGACGTTTCCATTGCTCCTCATTTGCATAATGGTTGCACATGGAATAATAGGAGCTCGCCATTGTTTGCCGGGGTGGTTCATAACTCTCTTCGGAATCTCACTAACCCAGTAGTAATAATGCTTTCGCATTTAACGAACGCATGGCGATGACGTTTGTTAACGGAAGCACCGAGCAGCTCTCGTTAGCACAGATATTATTACTGTGGGTTCTTTATTGTTGTTCGTCCAAAATGACAGAAAGAGCTTCGCCCTTCTCATGTTAATAACGGGCAATGGGTTCCTTTGGTTCGATAGAGTGGATGTCGTTCGTTATGCCGAGCACGTGGGTCGTCGGTTTTGCTCCTTTTTTTTTTACGCTCCAACACTCGCTGGAGTCGAGATTTTTTTTGTTGTTGTAAAGTCATTGTTATCACGATATTTTTTTCCTTCTATTTCACGCTTTTCGTTCGTGATGAGTCATCATTGTCTCGCCATGTTGTGTGTACGTTAAACAATATATAACCCCCCCCCTTTTTTTTTCAATGAAGTACTTTTTTCTCGTCATTTCCGCTCATTTGAATATTGTTTGTGTTTACGGATGGGCTCGAATTTTAGTCTCTCAGACTTTAAGACAATGGCTATTATAAGAGTCATGCGTGAATTCCGAAGACTGCCCAGGTTATTTTACGGGTGTAAATCGCCAATGGTCAGTAATCTGATGCAGAGATTGATCCAGTATTTCCCAAAGTATGCAATATCGCCCCTCTGTCGGGAGGGGGGTTAATAGTTGTATAGATACAAAAAAAGATCCTATGGGATCGCTCAAGAAAGTGAGGTTTGAGAAGAAAATTCTGAGCAGGGGAATGATGAGGGAGGGAAAAAAATTCTGAGCAGCTTTAGAGTAATGATAAAAAATTCTGAGCAGTGAGCGATGAGAAAAAAACGAGAGAAATTCTCTGAATAGTGGAGGTGATGAGAAAAAAAATTACGAGCAGGGGCCGATGGGACGAAAAAATTATGAGTAAGGGAAGGGGGAATTTTTGAGCGGGGAAGGGAGAAAAAAATTCTGAAAGGGGAAACAAAAAAATTCTGAGCGGGGTTGAGAGGAGAAATTAAGTTCTGAGTAGAGGGGAATGAAAAGAAAAATTCCGAGCAAAGAGAGATGAGGGGGAAAAAAAAATTGAAGGTGGAGCGAAAAATATTCTGAGCCTGGAAGTTGATGGGAAAAAAATTCTGAGCAAAAGAGTGGTGAGAGAGCAAAAAATCTGAGAAGAAAAGAGTGATGAGAGGAAAAAAATTCTGAGCAAAAGGAGCGATGAACAAAAAAGTTTGGGAAACTGGTTTTTGAACTGATTTTAAAAGAGGACATACGCGCGAGAATTTTGAAATTTACTTTCGACGAATGAATTTCTAACGAACGGGACTGATTAATCGAATCGAAATTAAATTGTAATTTTTCAGACACAAGCCATCGCAATCATGACAGTGGCTCTCAAACCGGAGCCATATGGTTACCTTGTGACCCTGGGCTATTCCCGGAGGGAAGGGAAGGCACGGGTGAAAATCACATGTTCATTTAATCAATCAGTCATCTTAAGGACCTAAAGTTATGAGATAATTCCGGGCGACTGGTAAGAGCCGGGATGTCTCACCCATGGGGGATGGGGCAGGGGCCGTCTCAAGATCATTGTGGTTCCACCCCCCCCCCAACTCCCGGCAAGTGACACATCAGAGACACCAATGTGGCTGAAATTACATTAGCCTGCCAGTTTACATATTTAACGCTAAAAATCATAGTATTGTAGCATCCTATGCACCTAAGGCTCCAGGTGGGCGTATGCATTAACACGGCACTGGAAGGTGAGTGTGGGTTGCTAACAGGTCTTGAGCCCTGGGACCCAGTATGGATTTTATTTGTTTTTTGCATTATAAATTTACTTCATGGGGGCCCGTGAAAAATCTTGGCATGTAGCTAGCCAAAAACCTCAGCTCAAGGGCATCTGAGAATGAGGGAGGAGGATGTGTGAAACCCGTGTGATCCCCCGAACATGTCGTTGTTTATATAGGTACCAGTGAAATGGAAATGAACGTGAGAGGGGAGGGAAAAAAAGAACACTTTGTGCCTTGTTTAAGAAATTTTTAAATTAGTATCCACCATTGAAAAATTAGTTTCTGAAGAGTATTGGGCTGGAGGAAAGCACGATACACTGGCAGAGGTGTATTTACGGTTTTGCCGCCTGTGGGCTACCCGAATTTTTTGTCGCTTCTCTCATTCTAGTTCAGTTTTCTTCACCACTCATTCTTCGAATTCGCCATCCTGTTCTATAACCTGCTTAGCCACCTCCCCCCCCCGTAAATATACCTTCAAGTCCTTCTTTTAGTCACTCACATGCTTGCATACTCTTTTGGCCACTCCCATACTCACACACTCTCTAACTCACTCTCAAGCTCACACATTCTCTAGGTCACTCTCATCTTCGCATACTCTCTAGGTCACTCTTTTGGCCATTCACAGCGCTTATACACCGTTTTTGTGACCCACATGCTTGCACACTGTTTCGGTCGCCCACATTCTTGCCCACTATTTCTCTCTCTCTCACACACACACACACACACACACACACACAGTCGCCCGCATTCTTACCCACTGTTTCAGTCATCCACATGCTTGCACACTCTTTTAATCATTCACATGCTTTTACACGCTCTAGGTCACTATTTTGGTCTTTCACATGCTTGCGCATACTCCAGGTCGCTCTTTTGCTCACTCACTTGCTTGCCCACTCTTTTTTTTTTTTACCCAAATGCTTGCAAACTCTCTAGGCCATTCACTGGCGTGGTCTCTCGCTCTTTGGGCAGAAGTGGATTCGTGGTTATAAAAATTTGCCACCCTTCTCTCATTATGTACTAATTTTCTTAGCCATTCATTCCTAAAATTTTTTGCCACCCCCTTCGAACTAGCCGCCCTGGACTATAGACCGCCAAGTTCCCCCTATAAATACGCCGCCGTATACTAGGTGCTCTTCTGATGCAGGTGTCCATGACCCAAAAAAAAAAAGTCGAATATCCTGATCTAAGAAAATTGAAAACTTCATTGTTTTCTGATTAATGGATGTGGATTCATTCTGATTGGGGGAAAAAAGCAAAAGATAACCGTTTAACATTCTGGCCGTTAGAGATTGGGATGTTTGTGCAAGCATTGGCCCACGGCACTCTATTTCATTAGCAGTTTCCTAAGTACCCACCCGGAAATTTTCGCTTAACCCCCCCCCCCCCCCAGCATAATAATCACAAGGACGTGTGTATATATAATGACTAACCTCCCCACATCTGCCGCAGGAGGACTTTGATCTTGTCGAACCAAACACACGCAGGGAGAAGAAACAACGCGCGTCCGTGTCTCTATCAAAAACAAAAAACAAATAAAAACCACAGTACCCGGAGCAGATGGCCAATTTCCCACACTTTTGAGTCTTTTGCTCCGTGGATGTTTGAGAATAAATAAGAGAGTTCGCAACACATTTCTTATTTATAATGTATATGTTACCGTAAATGTCATAAAAAATCCGGTTATTATGCATAATTATTATTATATAGTCATTATGCATTATTATTATTACATGGTTATGATGCATAATAATAATTATTATATGGTTATTATGCATAATAACGGGACCTACCTTGTTAATTTTGATAAATTTCCCCCTAAATTTATCACTTTTACAGGCGATTATGCATACTTCCCAAGCATCGTTGGAAAACATGATAAGTCGCACGAAATTCACCACATCTACCGGTACTTATACATAATTGCCATTTCGTATAAGAGAATGTGATAAATTGGTCCCATTGCCAGAGTCTGAACCGGATATAATGAACCCTGATTTAATGAATTTTTTTCGAGCATCCCCGAAGTACCTCAAGACGAATACATTTTACGACTGTACCTGGTATAACAAACTACCGTTTACATTATTTATAATCACCGGTAAAAGTGATACATTTAGGTGATCTGAAAATGTGCCGCGGGCAATTTAAGTGATCTGGAAATACTGTTCTAGTCCCTTGAATGATCTGGAAATTTGTCATGAGTCACTTAAATCATTTATGAAAATGCCGTGGACCGCTTAGGTAATCTGTAAGTGTATTGTGAGCCACTCAAGTGATCTGGAAGCGTGCCGCAGGCCACTCGAGTGATCTCAAAATGTAACAGCAACTTAAGTAATTTGCAAATGTGCCACTTAAATGAGCTGGAGGTGTACCACGGGTCGCTCAAGTGATTTGGAAATCTGCCGTTGGCATCTTAAATAGTCTGGGAATATGCTACAAGCCATTGTAAAATAATCTATTAAAATGTCGCGAGCCGCTTAAGTGAACCGTTAATGTGACACGGGCCGCTTAACCTGTAAGTGTGCTGCTAGCCACTCAAATGATCTGGGAGTGTGCCGCGGCCCACTCGAGTGACTTACAAATGTACCACGAGCTACTTAAGTGAACTAGAGGAGTACCACTGGTCGCTTAAGTGATTTGGAAATCTACCCCGTTAGCAGCTGAAATAATCTGGAAATGTGCCACCGCGAGCTACTAAAGTAATCTGGAAATGTGCCACCGCGAGCCACTACAGTAATCTGGAAATGTGCCACCGCGAGCCACTAAAGTAATCTGGAACTGTGCCAAGGGCCACTTAAGTGATTTGATAATCTTTCGTTGGCTGCTTGAGTGATTTGGTTATCTGTCGCGAGCCACATCAGACGACTCAGAGGGCCGCATTTGGTCACGGGTCGAGCGTGTATTTTTAGAGAGATGACGTTCCCCCTTGATTAAAGGTTTAATTTTTTTGGCCGGCATTTTAGGAAATGATCGAATCAGTCCGCACGGAAGTCATTCACTGTTGCCACTCACAAAAAAAATAAAATAAAAGTCTTATTTTAATAACCGATTTGTTTATCGGGAAGCAATTACTACGAAGAGGAGAAGAAAAAAAAATCGGTTTTTTTTCCAAGGTTAAAATAGAATTAGCAGTAATAATAATAATTGCAGAATACTTAACGACATTTGTTTGCTAGTGTTGTTATTTCGTGTTAATTCCTTATTTGCGAAATGTTTTTAATCCGCTTGTGTTTTGTGTGTACAACGCTAATCCCTCGCATAAATGCGTATTTTTTTCCAGCATCGGCAGTGGCGTCGTCGTCCCTTGTGGAATTTATTACGGTCCGAATGACGCGTGTTAGCTCTGTGTGTGTGTGTGTGTGTTTTTCTCGTGTTGCGCCAACATAAACACGCCCGACAATTTATTCTTAAGCCATTGCTTAAAAAAAAAGGCGGTAATTCCCGGATGTTGTTGATTCCAGAATTACCCTAATCAGTTGATGATCTCTCTCTCTCTCTCTCTCTCTCTCAACGCGGAAAAAATGCGTACCAATTCATCTTGATTCTGGGGCCCCTACTATCCCCCCCCCCCATGATTATAAAAGGATATCCGAGAGAAACTGACGTGTCTAGCGCTCGCGATCACTAAAGGTGTCCATTCTGAGAGGGGCTGCGCATTAGAGACAAATAGAGAGAATTGATGTATTTATAATTACCAACGGCCAGCAGCAATTGTTGAGCAGTTGGTACGATGGCGATGTAGAATCGAAGGCAACCGTAAGTTTCATGGTACCAATTTCGCCTGTATATAATGCTGTATTTTCCCCTGTTTTACCTTACGTCCTTGTTTTTTTTTGAATAATTACAGTCAAACCTCGTTAGTGGTCACCCGGTTAACACGTCACTCCGCTTACCGGGTCACTTTTTTTGGAAGGCCCAATTGTCCTCAGGCAGGAATTGGCACAGCTATGGCTTACTCTGTTTAACGAGTCACTCCGCTTACTAAGTCGTATTTTTACTCTCCCAAGAGTGACTCATTACCGAGGTTTGACTGTATATATATATATATATATATATATATATATTTTTTTTTTTTTTTTTCATTTGCACTCAAAAACTGCCATTAAACGTGTCCCGACATTCCTGGAGGTGCGTGGAATCGCGATGTGCTTGCTGCGAGGGATGGCGTAACAGTCATTCCCGCCCCACACACGTTTTATTACTTTTTGCACAGTAACATGAAAGTATTTTAGGTTTTGCCATTGTATTGTAATTATTTTTCTCAATGAATAAAAAAGTGAATTTTTCACAAACGCGGCCGTAATCAGAATATCACAGTGAGAGTGGTTCTCTCCACTTCTTGAACAAGCATCGTTTTCCCCTCCGTGTATTCGGAGGAAAACCCAAAAAAACATCCGAAGAAGTAAAGTAAGAGACAGAGTTTTAAAATTTTTTTAGATTTGTACCATGAACCTTTCAGTTGCCTTCGATTCTGTGTCGTCGTACCAACTGCTCAACAATTGCTGCTGGCCGTTTGTACTTAAATACATAAATTCTTCTCTCTATTTGTCTCTAATGCGCATGCCCTCTCAGAATGTATACCTATAGTACAGGAAGCACAACTTCACGCAGCACGGTGGCGCTGCCACCTGTCACCATATTTTGAAGTGAAAATGCAGATGCCCGAGTTTTAGTGTTATAATAAATTTTCGTGTTGAGGTCTACTTGCTCGCTGGGGAAATGGGGACTTTGTTTTTTAAATGTCTTCCGACGATGATGAATGAAAAAAAAATAATATGAGATGTTAAAGAAATTTAGAAAATTATACAGGACGCGTATAACTACCTCCTTCGTCCTGCCGACAACGGACGTTATATTGGAAGGGTCGTTATATGAAAACATTTAAGACTTATCCTACCAGTAGTTGTAATGGAATGGTCCCTATAACGTGGGGTAGAGTAGAACCTCCCGATAACGGGCACCCATGGGACCAAAACGTTTGCCCGCTAACAGGGAGTGTTCGCTGTTGGAGAGGTACGATGTATACGCGGTAGAACCTCGTTTATACGACGTTTGGCTTCAGTCGCAATTGGTTCCTACATGTTACTGTCAGTGCCGTCTTAAGGCATTGGCCCACCCGGGCACCTCAAGATTAAAGGGGCCTCACAAAAATGAGATCTGGTTAAAATTTTCAAGAATTGGGCCTCAGAAAAATCACTTGGCCTGGGTGGCCCCATGATGCTCTTAAGATGCTCTCTCCTGGTTACTGTGTTTAAAAATGATACACCTATGGTTATGCATAATCATCAATCATCTCGATAAAGAAAGTTTCATTAAATTTCACTACATTTATCACTTTTACCGGCGATTATGCATAATTTCCAAATAAAGTTGGAAAGTCTGATAAATATAGAAAAACTTGCAACCTCTCTTCTCTTCATTAAACCAATTAATTATTTTTTTTCCTGTACATGATACCCGCACTACGCACGCATTTTACAACTAAAATTAAATTAAATTAAAATAAGTGTAAAGAAGAAATAAACGTTCATAACATTATCAGTTATATTAGCATTCGTCACACGTATCAACATGCTCAAACAAAACCGACATTACCATTCGGAATCAGCATCCTGGACCATAGTTATGCTCAGTTAATCAAGTAATTAATTGATGGATTATCGTATTTACCAATGCGAGCTTGTGATTATACATAATCACCATTGATTATGATAAATTCTTGATTTATGAACAAAAATTTACAAATTAGAATTCGGAAAAAAAAATTGGAGATTGCTTGGCTTTACTGTCCGCTATCGAGAGTGTCCGCCATCACCAAACATACTCCCGCAATTACCCTAAAGTTCATCGAGAGTGTCCGCTAACGGGGAGTGTCCGTTGAGGGAGGTTCCGCTGTAGTTATAACGGGAGTCGACTGTGATAAAAAAAATCCATATTGAATCATATCGAATAGATGAAATTCCAATAAAGCACTGCATTCAAATAGCATTAGGTAGATTTGTGTTTGTGCACGTGTAAGAGTTGACACGTGGGTGTGGGTGCTCTTCTGATGATAGGTTACGATGGTGCTCGCGACTTGGAAAAAAAAAAAAAAGGTTGTGGAATCCTAGGTTTCCTTCACCAAAGGTTTGATTAAAAATTTACGGATGTCAAACTGCTGTTTTTTTAAGCATGAGTTAACTTTTGTTAGAATTATTTGATTATGACGAAAGAAAAAAAACCAGGATGAAGGCCAAGAAATTTATAAAATAAATATTATATGAGCACCATATGCTTGCATTTTTTTTTAGTGCTATGGAAGCAGCTGGCCGCTGCATGATATATTTCATGGAAACAGGAATAAAATTTCACGCTAGGAATCGCCCAGTCACGTGGCTTGGCGGAAACTTCCTGTAAGATACATATACGTTTCTCTGTTGAGAGGTATGTGTATGTAAATGCATCGCACCTGCGGGAAATTTTTTTTTTCTTACATTTATATTTCCGTACAATTGAATTTCGTAATATTTATTTCACACGTACATTCATATTAATTGTTTATTAAAAATATGCGTTTTACATCTCGAAACCATGCAGGAGGGGGACCAATAACGAAGTATGCAGTACGTTTCTCTTTTCACCCTCAACCCTCACGTGTTCTCTTTCGTTCTTATATGTATATAGTAGAAAGATGCATTATATTTATGTGGGGAATGAAAAATCAATTATAAGGAGTATAACAGGAAGGAAAAACAACATTTGTTACAATAAAGCTTAGCGATGATGAAGAGAGGGGAAAGAAAACACTGAGAACTGGATTGAAAATTTATTCCAGTGGCGTTTGGACGAAGTATCTCGTCCGGTGACCGTAAAGGGGGTTAAGTTGAATTTATCGCTTTTTTTTTCATGGGAATTATCTTCACAGTTTTCAATATCGGAAGTGTTTGAATGGTGTTCAGTGGCCACTTGAGACATCTAAATCGATTTCAAAATCCAAGGATCCATGTCAGATGAATTTTACTTCCTGCATATTTTTAGTTACGGTGTCACTGTAATAATTTTTTTTTTAAATGCGTGTAAATATTTTTGAGTCTCTTTGTACAGTTGAACTTCAAGAAGAAATGAAATTTCGAAACCAAAAAAAAAAAAATTAATTTCCATACTATTTCAATGTGTATGCCCGATAATATCAGGTATTTCAATTTAATTACTGCAGTTCGTTTTTGGTTGTGTAAAAAAATTCGAGAGTGAGTTCGGAATCGTGGTCAAAACGGTCGTACATATGTTCTGACCGAAATGTCACTGAGGATGCGTTGAATATGGTACGTACAATGAAATGACATTGTCTCGGTTGAGGTCAACAAGAAATGGAAGTAGGAAAAAAAAAAGGAAGAGATGATGTGATGGTGAGGATGATAAGGAATTGAAGGCGAATCGGGATAAAAGACACACACACACACAAAGAAGAGATTAAACAACGAAGAGACACAGACACACAAATGGTAGAGATCGGCAGCGGCCATCCAGGCCATGACACACTTCTGTGCTCCCGATCTCGACCACTGCTGTTGCTGATGCTTACTCCGAGAAGCCATGAATGCTTCTCTTTTTTTTATTTTCCCGATAGGCAACAAACACCGTTATTATCGCGCATAAATAGTTCAGAGAAATGCATTTCACACGCACATACTCATAGTAGCCGTCCACATAGCCTCATACATACGGCACTCACTCTCTCTCTCTCTCACATGCCGGAGTATTTTTACACCTTTTACAGGTGGAATTCCTCAGATAATGATTCGTGTCATCAAGATAGTAGCGAATATTTTAAGAAACGTGTAGTTTTCAAGCACGAGAGTTTATAGATATGTACAGGAGAAGATTCGAAATGTATGCGAAGGAAAAGTATAATTGACATATTCGTTGAAATAGCTCTTGTTTCGACCAATGGCCGAAGTGGACATGATGCGCGTACATGAATAACATTAGATGTTTTATTTTTATCATTCCTTACACGTAGTAATGGTTTATATGGTCTTTGCTGCTGCTTTCTCGGTAAAATAGCATTTTTCTCAAATTAACACGGTGAGTACGGAGGAAAAAGTTTTCAGAAAGAAAGTTTCGGAATTTAAAAAAAAAAATGGAATAAATATTTTAGAACGACTTGGGAGAGAGATTTTTATATTTTTAAAAATAAATTTTTAAATGACGTGTAAATAGAAATAAATCAAATTTTTAAAGGCGAAAAAATGTCAGAAATGCTTTCAGAATGTTTAAAAAGGAGTACATACTACTTTTAAACCGAAAGTACACTTGTATGAACATAGTTTTAAAAATTTCAAAGAAGATAAAATTTTATCATTTCAAAAGTTTAAAAAAATGCTATCAAAATTGACTAAATAAAGAAAATATTATAATTGAAGGAGGAAAAACTGCAGTTAGAAGAAAGAAAATTCTACAATTTAAGAAGAAAGAAAATACAGTATCATAACATGAAAAAAAATATATATATTAGAGTTTAAGGAGAAAGGAAATATTAGAAATTCAGAAGACAGAAAACATTATAATTTAGAAGAAATAAAATATAATTAAGAAAAAAGTTAAAAATCGAGAAGAAAGAAATTGAATTAATAAGCTAGAAAATATAATTAAGAAAAAGATATTAAGTTAAGAAGAAAGAAATTAAATTGAGAGAGAGAAGAAAGAAAATATTAGAATTTAGTAGGAATCAAGCAAATATTATAATTGGAAAAGAGAAAAAAAAACCTAGAATTTAAAAATAATAATAATGTAATTCTGGAAGAGAAAAATTCCAGAATTTTAAACCAGGGGTTCTCAACCAGTGCTCCGCGGAACCCTTTGTAGCTCCGTGTGCACTTCCCAGGGACTCCGCGGCTACTCAAGGAAAATAATATAAATCAGTAAATTTGATAGATAAATTAAAAAAAAAGAGGTCTGAGGTCTACAGGGGCTCCGAAATATAAATTATATACTGAAAGGGCTCCGCGAGTCAAAAAAGGTTGAGAACCGCTCGCTGTCTTAAACAGTTTCGTAACAAAGAAAATTTGAGGGCGTAAAAATAACTATTTTCTTAAACAATATAAATAATTATAAATAGTGAAAACATTAATTCAAGATGAAACTAGAAAAGTGAGAACCTCATAATTAAAAACATGAGAAAAAAAAAAATCCATCTCAATAAACGTTAGAATTGCGAAATCCTTCCGAGGAAAAACATGCAAATTTTTTGCTTAATTATTCCCGAAATTTTTGTTTTCTTCTGGTTTTCAACTAATACAGCGATAAATTTTACAATTACGGCAGTTAAAATCAAAACGGGGGGGGGTATAGATATTCATTACAATGATAGATTTATGGTTTAGCTGTATTCTCTCATCTTAATCTAATTTTCTTCACCATTCATTTTTCAAATTTTCTGCCCTGGGCTGTAGCCCGCTCATCCCCGCCCTGTAAATGCGCCCCTCTCTCGAAAAGGTCACTCTTTTGGTCAGTCACATGCTCGCTCACTTTCTTGGCCACTCTTTTCGCCACTCACTGACCTGGTTACTTGCCTCTCTAGGTCACTTTTTATTTGGCCACTCACACAATTGCAACCTATCTAGGTCACTCTTTTGGTCACTTACATGATTGTGCACTCTCTAGGTGACTCGCATGTTTGCACACTCTTTAGTTCGCTCAAATTCTAGGTCAATTTTTGGTCTTGATTACTCCCATGATTGCAAACTCAACTTTCTAGGTCACTGTCATGTGATTATACACTCTCTAGGTGACTTTAATATTTGCACACTTTGCAGGTCTCTCACATTCTAAGTCATCTTTTTTGTCTTCGTCATTCTGGTTGCTCTCGCATACTTGCACACTCTGTATGGCAGGCAATCTTTTGGTTACTCATCTAACTGATCCCATGTTCTCTAGGTTGCTTTCTGGGTCTTTGCTTTCTAGGTTAGTTTTTGGTCACTCACGGACTTGTCCCTTGTTCTCTAGATTACGTTTTTTGATGGATCGTCGATCTGGTCCCTTGCTCCCCAGGTCACTTTTTGGCCACTCACGTGCTTGCAAATTCTCTATGTCAATCTTTTGGCTAATCATCGATCTGGTCCCTTGATCTCTAGGTTACATGTTTGGTCACTTACATGCTAGGATACTGTTTTGATCACTCACAGGATTCCAAACTTGGTAAGTCACTCATTAGGGAGTGACCCAAAAACCATCTGGTAACTTTCTGACCAAGTACTTCGCTCCCTATGCAGAAGCGGATTCATGGTGAAACAAATTTAGCTGTCCTTCTCCCATTTCATTGATTTTCTTGACCACTCGTTGCTCAAAATTTCCGCCCCTTTTAATTGCCTCCCAGGATTTTAGCGCCCTAAGCCGCTGCCCATCCCCTCTAAATACACCTCTGTGCATTCATACCATCACATATATCATAATAATCAATATATTATATTTAAAATTCGACATGGAAAAAATTTACATTAAAAACTATCTCGAAGGGATTCATTCATAACACCAAATGTGAAATGCGAACCACATCTGGAGAAAAAGTCACGGCAACGGCAATAGCCGGACAGACACACACTCGACGTTTTGCGAATCTGCCCTTGGCATTGCATTTGGACATCCCTTTTGTCTATCGATGGACGTGATGAATCATGCCGGTCAAAAAAAAAAAAAAAACACAAAAGAACAATAACCATAATAGAGAATGTTCTAGAGTTGTATTATGGCCATATATATGTATTATATCGATAAGAAGTAGAAGAATACGGTCATCCCTCGAAACAAAACCATTCTCGACCATTATCTTAATAGAGGTCACTGACATCGACGACCCGGGGGTCAAAGAAAAACATGCCGCCAAGTGTATTACTAATAATAAATACGTGTGTGTATATATATATATACGGAGAGAGAGATGGTCAATGGCTCAGAAGAATCGGAAAACTTATTCTTCCGTCCTTTAAAAAAAAAGAAGTCTATAAAACAAAAGAATGATCCGCTCCAACGGTTTATCTCTCTGTTATCTCGATCTCACTAAATCTCTAATTTGTTTCTTTTTTTTTTTCGGGTTTGACATGAGAACGTACGACCCATAATCCCGCTGTTAAAGGGTTGGTTTTTTGTTTTTTAAGCGATATCTTTTAAATATATATCGATACGGGTTCGGTGTTTGTTTAAATACCTTCACATGGATAAACTCTCTTATATTATCCATAATAGGCCATAGTGTTGTACTTTAACAGCCAAAAGGGGTTATTAAACTGTGGGAGTTGTTATATATACAAGGAGTGATATATTTGTTTATTGTCTTTTTTTTTTTGAGTGTGTGTTTTTTTTCGTTTGTTAACATTCACGAAAACATCTCGTTATGATGAGAGCCAATTTCCTTATTCTTTACAAAGATCGTTTTTCTCAAGTTTCCTAATTATAGAGTAAACAAATCTTTTTCTTTTTTGATCATGGATAAATGTCTAATAAAACGTACTGTATACCAAGGGTGTCCAACGTTTAGGAGAATGCGTTTAGGGACCACTTCATTGGTTTGAGAACGTGTCGCGGGCCACTCAAGTAATCTGTAGATATATCGCGGGCCACTTTAGTGATCTAGGAATGTGCCGCGGGCATGGCTGCCACAAGAGTATGGCTGATATGGCTGACAGGGCTCCAGTCCGGGAAACCCGGGACAATTACAGTCGAATCCCGTTATAACGAACTCCAAGAGACCGGAGAAATCACTTAAATCACTCAAAAGGAATTCCAGTTTTTCTACATTGTTCTTATGTTAACTTATCTAGGAGATTAGAAACGTGTTCCTTAAAACGAGATTTTCGCTATATCGGTATTCGTTAAAACGAGATTCGACTGTACCATCATTTTTTTGTTTTTTCATGCTGAAAGTCCACCATAGAAGGGGCTATTGAAAGTCTGGGTTGAGGATGTGGGGACGTGGGTTCGATTCCCCGCAGGGGTAGTTGCTTCGCATCAGCCAGCTATTGAAAACCTTCGTATGGATAGCGGAGAGTGACATCATAATTGGATAAAGTCGCCATCTGGTGGCATTGTCAGCAATTGTGGGCCCTGGCCTGAGTTAGGTCCGACCGTCCATGTACGGTCCCAATCAGTGCACACGAGCTCCAAGAAAAGATCGAGATATTCGTTGCCTCTGTAGTCTAGTGGTCAAGGGCGTTCCCGGGAAGTGAAAGGACGTGGGTTCGATTCCCCACAGGGGCACAGTTGAATTTTTCTCTCTTTCCAAAAATATATCTTCGCATCAGCCAGCTGTTAAAAACCTTCGTCAACATTATTCTGGAAGATTTCTAATGATTCAGTGCATGCCGGATTGTGTTTAGTGTGTATTACTAACGTATTTTAATATGTTGTGTCAGTTTCGCGTGTCTTGTTTTCTAGTCATGCTGCCATCTGCCTTTCATATTCTGAATTGAAAATGGCAGATGCCTGAATTTTCGTGTTATGAAAGTATCGTGTTGAAGGTCTGTCTGCCTGCTCTCTGTAAAGAGACGAATCGAACAAAACATGGAGTGTAATGATGTGGGGCAAAGTCTCGTGCCCTATTCTTATAACTATGAGGCTCTCAGAACATTATTTTGTCTAGAACTCTCCTACACCCCCCCCCCCCCCCCCAAGTTGTTAGGACAGTCCTGAATAGAACTAAGATAAGAAAGATAAAAAGGAAGCTCACTGAGCTCCGGCTCACTGTAGTCCGGAGACCAATCTTATTTACCAAATTTTTGCTCATTATAAGTTTCCTGAAAAATTCTATTCAATACGCAGAAAGTGGATGAGGGTGGAAGACCCTTGGTAAGACGGGGGAGCCACGAGAAAAAAATATATAGTCCAAAGGGGGGAAAACCCACAGGCTTAAAATAAATAGGTTAAGGAAAACTGCTCTAATTCTAATGAGCTACAAATTTTCACATTACGGAAGCTGCATTGCAGGCCGAGTAAGATCAGCATAGGTGGCGCTGGTTAGACTCACCTCTTTGCGTAGTTAGTTCTCGTAAAACTTTACATACCATCTCCGGTAAATTTACAGCTACTGTCACCAAAGATCTGGTGTGAGAAAGGCGTCAATGACTTTTCTGTATGTGTATGTGTGTATGTGGGTAGAATCGGGGGCCTTCGTTATGTGTGTTCATTTTTCCCTTTTACCAAGAAGGAAAAAGTCACGAAGGAGCATCGGTAGAATGCTCTTCTCTCTCTATGTAGACCATACATGCTCGACCCATGGCCTGCGGGCCAAATGTGGCTCCCGGAGTCATTTGATGTGTCCCACAACCCCAAACCTAATTTTGTTAAAATTAACTAAGCATCACATTTCCAATCATCATCAACTGAACCCGTGGTGCAGTTCCCCATCACGTGAGGGGTCTGCGGGGTATGCGTACTTAACATTACACTTGAGTGACCAGAAATACAAATCCAGATCAATCAAGTGACCCACGGCACAATTTCAGAGCATTTAAGCGGCCTGCGGCACGTTTCGAGATCACTTAAGTGATCCGCGGAACATTCACAGATCACTTGATTGACCTGCGGAACATTTTCAGATAATTCAAGTGACCCGCGGCACATTTACAGGTTATTCAAGTGGCCTACGGCATATTCCGAGATCATTTCGGTGGCATGCGGCACATTCCCAGGTTACTTAACTGGCGTACAGTACATTCCCAGGTTACTTCAGTGGTGTACAGCACATTCTCCTAGGTAACTGAAGTGGACGCGGCACATTTATTGATCACGTAAGTAACCTGCGGCGCAGTTCCAGATCACTTAAGAGACCCGCGACGCGTTTCCAAACCAATGAAGTGTCCCGCACTCTCCAAAAAGGTTGAACACCCTTGACGCATAGACACACAGATCTGTCCCAGAACTAATTCTCTCCACACAGACTTTTTTCCTTCCCCTCAATGTAATAATAACACACTTCAAGACGCTGCTAACGACTGGGAGAGAAACAAACGTCGGAATCCGATTGTGTTCCTATTAGTGTAGTTGGTGCTCACCTCGCATTACGAACAAATTAACTTAAATACCGGAATTCCCGCCAGCAAACGAGGCGAGAATGTTGTTTCTGTTGGTGCTCCATTTACAGATATTGGTTACACTCGTGTGCACACCATTAAAAATACAACACACACACAGTCTTATATTTAAAAAGTTCTCTCTATCTTAAAGACAAAGGTAAAGAAAACCGCCATCTGTGACAGTCACGTGGTACAGATGCACCAAATTTGTATGTGTCTTTTTTTTTGTTGTTGTGTAGATTCCTCTCTTCGGGGTCTTTGAATGTCGCCATTACACATGACCATACGCCATATAAAAGATTACGATTGTTTTTGAATAGAGCGGACAATCCAATTCTAACATTCCCTAAGGGGGGTGTCTGTGGTGGATGGAAATTTGTCGCCAAAGATGTCTTAAGAGACACGCGTGAACGACCATCTTCAGATTTATTATGTATGGGTAGGATTTATGATTCCGGACTGATTCGTATCCCGAGGCCGTGTTCCGTTTCCAAACTCCTCTCGTGTGTATTGTACGCCGTGTATATACAGTTTCCATACATGTATTTGTAATCATCTCTGCCCTTTGGCCATCATTCGATATCAAGTGATCTTATTCAGATTCAGTCTCACACATATCCCAGATACTATATTTATGATTTTTATCCTTTTTCATGTGCCGATTTAAATGGATCAGTTCCCATTTTCTAGGTCTTGAAAGCATCAATTTGTGCATGATTTTGTATGGTATGCAAGTTGTGGAGATGGTATAAGATTTCGGGGATTTTGAGGGATTTGAGATGGTTAAAAACTGTCGGGGAATCTTCATTTTTCGGAGATATACTTTCTCTGGATTTGCGAATTGGTTAAAATGTCTGGCACTGACGTAGATATGTTTGTGAATGCATTTCTTGTTTTTTTCCTTTCATAAAACTTTTTCTTTTTTTTCTGTGGTTCCCAACTTAGAGCCGATCTCCCCGTTAAAAAAAAGTCTTGCCAAAGAGAGCAACAGGCCAACAACGGTGCAATTAAGCAATCATTACACTTAGCTCATGGTTACGAAACATTGACAGCAGATGGCAGCACTACACATAGCCGCTGTGGTGGTCGTGTGGTCATAGTGACGGACTCGCATCGAGGGTTTCCGAGTTCAAACCCCAACTTTCGCCGCGGTGGTGGTCGGCTGAAGTTGGTTTTCTGCGTTCCCAACTTTGAGGTGCTAATGCGAGCCGATCTCTCCGTTAAAAAGTCCCGCCGCAGAGAGCAACAGGCCTACAACGATAAATTATTCAATCATTGCACTTCACTCATAGTTAGGAAAAACTGGTGGCAGGTGGCAGCACTACACATAACAAGCATTACACAGAAACCAACTTCCAAACACGTACACACGCATTCCGGCATGCACCAATTCGTTAGAAATTCCGTAGAGGAATCTGCACGAGTTACATGTACGCATATAATAATAATGTTAATACATTTTAACATGTATATAATATGTACATAGCATGTGACATATATACGCATCTCCCGATCCTGCCTCACAACATATATCGGAGTCGATCATTGGTAAGCGAAAAAGTCATCGAGAAGCTCGCCGGGTAACATTTGGTTGCCGGCCTCTGGTATAACGGTTGGATTTGTTCGGTGAATGTACCGATATAAAATGCGGGTATATATACGACAAAAGGAAAGGTGAAAGCTCCGTCTGTGTCTCCCTGTGATTCATCAACCACCGCGTCCAAACAAATGGTTTTTTTTTTGCAATGCGGGTCATTGCTTCGCTGCGGTTAGTAGGAATATTTTAATGCAGATAACCTTGAATAAACTCCACATCTGCCTCAACTCGTAATATTTCTGTGCACTTATCATTGCACCAAAATAAATAAAACAAATTCATTATATAATTCGTGTCTATACGAACTGCAGCTCGTCGTATATAATGCGCAGTGTTTCTTGATCTTTTTTACCTTCATGCCCTCCTTTGGAAGGTTTTTTTTCTTGTAAGGGAGAGCAGGGGGGGGGGGAAGGGGAGGGCGGGGCCCTGTCACAACAAGTCCCACTCCCAACATTCAGGAGTGTGTATGAGGAGAGAACTTTTTCATTTACTATGTGGATTTCTGGGTAAATCTATAGCGTTCAAAATTTTTTTATAAATAAGGTGGATCTTTTCGTAATGCAGGCTGGATACCAATCAGCCTTCTTCTTGTTGGTGGGGGTTCTATGGAGCTCCATATTTGTCCTACCAGGCCTCGACACAAATTGTCCAATAATTTGCATGAAAGAATTGAAATAATACGTGCCGAAACAATATTTTATATACTAGCGTGGGTTGAAAAAACGCATGCCCGGTCAAAATTTTTACATGCCCTGGGCATGTCGGGTAATATATTTTTTCAGCCTTGCTGCATACCAAAAATGGCCACACTTTTTCCCCCGCTATTTTTCACTTAAATGTTTTGTATCTGTTTTTTTACCCCTCTTCACAGGTCTCTTGTACTCCCTTTCCCTTTAATTACTGCCACGACTTCCCTTCTAGCCGAATTTCACCCGTGGCCCCTTCCTCTTAAAATATCTCAGGGCCAGAAGTGGGGTCGTATGGTTCGCGATGGGGAACAACTGGTATACACGTTTTTTGGGCGGGAAATATTTTTCGAATGTGTTATATATATACAGTATATGCCACAGAGAGCAACAGTCCTACAAACAGTACGAATATTCAGTCACTGCACATCACTCACTTCACTTCTGACATATAGATGGCAGCACTGAAAAATCATACACAACACTAGATACGCACTCAGACTGTTAGGTACACGCACTTACACTTCCGGCACAACTCACTAGGTAGTAAATTGCCTATGGCAATAGACCTGAATTGTGCTCGGTTTGAAAAAAAAAAATATATATATATATATATATATATATATATATATACAGTATATAGATCGGCCTGAATAGACTGCCACTGGGCTTATCCCGTTGCCGATATCTCTTCCAGTCTAGCATCGTGTCTCAACTTCAAGGCGTGAATGCGAGCCGATCTATGGTTAGAAAAAATCGAAGGCATATGACAGCACTACGCATTACTCATAAACAAACTTCACGTTAGGTTTACAACACGTACACGCACACTCCGGCGTGTACCAATTCGTTCGAAGTTCCGTAGACAAATGCGTACGAGGTACATGTGTGGTTCAGTAGTCCAGTTCGTGAAGGGTGTAGTACAAAGTTGTATTGGCCTACAGGTAGGAGTTTGTGCACCCACATGTTTGTGATTTTCTTCCCACTTATTCTTAGTTCATTTTAATGGTAGAAGTAGATATAGTGTACGTATCACATACGGGCGAAAACTGTGAATGTGGTTAAATCAGGAGTTCTCATTACCAGTGGTCTACGAATCTCTTGAGTCCTTGAATGCCGCGACGCTCCTGACAAAGGTTGGTGACACGCGTGTTAATGGGGATCAGTGGCGTCGATTTTGTTGGCACATGGGAAGGGGGCTTTCATCTCATCATCACATCCATGGAGCACAAAAGATGAAGAACCCCTTCGTCAAAAGAAAGTGAAAAAAATTGTTCCAGATTTATCAAACTTATACCAACTTGATTTGGGAATTATGCATAATCACAGGTAAGAGTGATAAATGTAGTGGAATTTTATCAAACTTACGGAAGATGAGTAGTGATTGTGTGTGTATAATCACTGGTTCGTCACATTTACCACAACAGATACAATAGTATAGATATCGTATGTCCGTCTGTACCGAGGCCTTCATGATGTCCGTTTTTTCGTTGTACCGGTAAGAAGGAGAAAACCACAAAGACCCCGTCGTACGTACGAGGAATAATATCCTCTGCAGATACGAATTCAATCTACTTTATCCCTAATATAAAAAATTCTGATATTAAAAACATAAAACTTCTCGGATAATATCGTGAGCACACCTGTATGCAAGAATTTTTCGCTCGTCGTATACACGTTTTTCAAGTGTGTGTGTGTGTGTGTATGCTGTAGTGTTGTCACACGCGTTGCCTGACAGTATACGTGCGTGTGCGTAGAGATTGCGAGATTCACAGACGCGTGTTATAACATTACGTCATCAGGAAAAAATGAATGAATAAATAAATGAAGCAGGTTCTTTTACCTCTCTCATCCGATGAAGGACGAAAGAGAAACCCAACTCACACACACTTTTGCGACAGGTGCGAATGTACGTACGTACATGTGTGCACATTGTACATGTAGCTATTATGAAAGTTAAAAAATATATATATTCCCAACCGACGCAAAATTGAAAGAATTATTGTTCAATGACCTTGTATATATTTGCTGAAAGGAAAAATGAAGTACGTAGTTACAACAGCAGGTGCTGTTGGGGAGACCTGATATGTAGCTGCTATTATGTGCGATTTAATTATATTAAGTGCAGTAAAATTATAGAAACGTACTCGTATGTTAAGGAAAAAGAGCTAATAATGCCCACATCCTGAAGCAGGGCCCCTAAGCTGGGATCTTTTACGGGCCCCCCGACCAGACTTTCACGGGGCCCCCTTTATGATGAATTTATAGCGTGAAAAAACAAAAAAGATTAAAATCCTCCCGGGCCCCAGGGCTGGAGCCTTATCAGCCGACCCCTTGTGGGGGGGGGGCCATGGTATACATAACCATTAGCCTCTTCATACCTGAGCCAAAACTAACTGTTAAAAAAAAATTTCTACTGATCTGTGTTTATTGTGTGTCAAAATGCTCTTTTAAAAAGAAATTTTTTTCGGTTGATATCTTCACTAAGACTATTTGAATTATGTACCCTTACGCATCTTAGTTTGAAAAATGAATCATTATACAACCATTTAAAACCATTAGGAACCGTTAAAAAATGAATTTACACACACGTGTGTACCTTCATTTTAGGAGTAATACTTTGATTTCTCTGTAGCGAAGAGATTAGGGATATGTTATTTTTGTGATTACAAAGTAGATGCGATGAATGCGAAATTTTTGCTATTTCAGATGAATAAATACGGAAATTTGATTTGATTTTTATGTATACCACTTTTAGGTGAAATCTCCATAATTTACACTTTTTGAAGCGAAAATACGTTGTAATTTTACAGAGCACTTGAATTCTAGAACTTTCAACTGAGAACAGTACGTTAATGTAACCTAATAATTAAACTATAAAAAATTTTTTATCGTTTAGTCCGTTTTTCAAAAATAAATGCAAAATTTTCCATTAGAAAAATGTTTTTCGGAAAAAATGAGTGCGAAATCTTTCGTTTGAAAAATACTTTTTACGAATGAAATGCAAAAAATTTTCATTTGAAAAATACTTTATCAAATAAATGCAAAATCTTTCGTTTGGAAAATACTTTCAAGAGAAAAATGAATGCGAAACTCTTCGTTTAAAAAATATTTTTGTGGATGAATGCAATTTTTTTTAATTTGAATTTGTGATTATTGACAGTGGGGTTCGCAGGAATCTATCGATGACTGATTTCAGGTCCGGGAATCTATTATTGATTATTGAGATTTTTTCGGAGGATATTGATGATTGATTTGATATTTTCGAAGCCACGAAAATATCAAATCAATTGAGTGGTTTGAAGTTATTATTGATCATCTGTTGATGTTTGGGAAATCATTATCAACTGACTAGTGGTTTTTAAAAGTAATAATTGACGTTCTTGTTTTCAGTAAGTTGACAATTTTTTATGTTCAAACAGGTCACTTATTGCTCATAGATAATTTTTGACAGTTTTTACTGATTTCTTCGGAAAATCTTTGCTATTAGGTTCGGTGTTTAAAACACGATCGTTGATAGATTTCGTCATCGTTTCGAAAAGACTGGTTTGTTGACAGATTTCTTCTTGTTATTCATGCGCTAAAAAATATATATCGATTCTTATGGCTCAAACGGCTCCTCTTTGTTTTTATCGTTGACTTGGTACCTCGTGAACCTATCATATCAAAGTTCACAATCAGAACCACTTCAACTAGTACCGCAACACCCGTTTATTGACTACACACACGCTCTCTCTCTCTCTTTTTCTTTCCATGTACATATGTGATGACCATCACCCTATAACCACTTCTTTCTGATCGTTCTTACAACACAGGGAGGAGCCATATTGTTTTTCAACGATGGCTCTTAAAGACAACTAGCCCAAGTTAAAAAGAAGCAACATTTCTCTCGGACTCAACCATAAAAAAATTTCAACCTCCAGTGATTACGAAGAGAAAAGGGCCCCAGCGAACGTAGAAAGAGAAAAGACCCCCAAACAACATTTCACACAAAAGACCAAAGGGCCACCGGAAGCCCGGCCTACTCTGCCGTGACTAGTATTATCTCTCTCGCTCTCACCATTTTCCACCTCTCTCTGGCCTCTTATTATATAAAGCTGCTTCATAATAAGAAAAAGGGAGAAGATGGTGAAGAAAAAAAAAAATATGTATTATATGAAGAAAAGAACCCTCCCCTTGTGTATATACGAACAATTTTTTTTTTATATAATGTACGTGTTTGCACCACTCTCCATGCCACAGCTAGCAGCAGCAGCACCCGACTGGTGTTACCACCTGTTCGACGCGACCACGCCATCCCATAGAAAGGATCACCCCAGCCGTTTGTTACTTGTTGTTTGACAACGCGCGGTATAGTTATAAGCCAGTACCTAGATGTAGTCGAATAG
Organism: Pholcus phalangioides; assembly: GCF_987345545.1. Taxonomy (NCBI): domain Eukaryota; kingdom Metazoa; phylum Arthropoda; class Arachnida; order Araneae; family Pholcidae; genus Pholcus; species Pholcus phalangioides. The sequence goes on along the minus strand of NW_028301628.1, from coordinate 7,989,274 downwards.
AAGTGGTGTCTAGCAAAATGCGAGCCAATTTTCCAATGGCTTCTACAGGGATCAAACGGATTAATCGCTGATTGGAGGATATTATTGCATTAACGTGTTAAGTTTGAAATTGTTCCGTCTGTTGAATTGGACTGTCAGCACAGAAAGAAATGCTCCCAAGACCGGTCTTCGAACAACAGGTATGGACGAATATTCTGTGGATTTGATATATCGGTATTACTTCTGAGATTGGACTCTATATTAAGCATTTGATATCGCGAAATCATTGCAATTCGACACATTGCATTCATCCTGTAACGTTGTTGAATTTTGCTATCACCAATGCTTTATGATAGTTAGGGGCGCCATACAAGTATTGAGTATAAGCAGAATTTTGAGCATTTTCGACCCCCCAACCCCCCGTCAGCAAAATTAAGTAAGTTGGGCATTCCCCCCGCCCCCCACAACCTTTCACGGTTCCTTAGGCTGGGATTTTTGACGGTCCCACACGAGCCAAGGACCTTCAAAAGAAAAAATAACGGTGATCGTCCCCGGGGCCCCAGGAGTGGAGCTCTGTCAACCCCCAACCCTCGTGGAGGCAATGAAGTTGAGCCAAAGCCTCTTAGACTGGTACTGGTCCCTATCTTGGAGACTTCTCTAACTCCTGGAGGAGTACGCAGGGGCATAGGGGGACCCATGACTATCAAAACATAACAAATTAAAATATTTTCGTAAAAAAAATTAGATATTGAAGAAAAGTGCTTTTATACACACAGGATTATTCATATAGAACCGGCCTCACAAAATGGGGTGTATTCAGGAACGGGCTTAAGTATTTTACGGCCCAATGCGAAAACAGATTTGCGGCCCTCCAAAATGATTTTTCCCAATCTCTGAGGATACTGAGGCTATTTCAGCCCCCCCCCCTCCCCCCCACCCAGGTTCTCAGTTATGCTAGGAATCCTACTGCAAAATGTATTATGTCTACAATATCTGTAGCATTGCAATGGAAGACTGTCAGGGCTAGACGACGGATTATCTCTGCCCGAGTTTCAACTAAATACTTTTTCAGCTGTGGAAAGCGTGCATTTTGCCACCCCGTATAGTTTTAAATACAGTACGTCGTTAGAGTGAGAATTCATCGCCAGTGCCGTCTTAGTGCATGGGCCCACCCGGGCCTCAAGGGAAGAGGGGGCCTCGCAAAAATGAGATACACTTGAAATTTTCGAGGAGCATACATGTAATTTTTCCTGGTAGGGCCTCCGAAAATCATTTGGCCAGAGGACCCATGGTGCTCTTAAGACGACCATGTTCATCGCCCTTTCTTGTCAAGCGCCTGAGACACCAAACCCTCGTACTCCCTTGGTTTGGGCAGAACCTGTTTCCTCGCATGAGCAAATGGGAAGCATGCCCACAAATTTTCAGGGCGTTGAAATTGGCTGCCCTATGGTTACACTATGTATATGGGGCCCCCAAAAATAATATTTACACATTTCCCGAACTTAAATCAAAGTCCGTTTTGCGGCCCGGTGTGGTACACTTAATTTTGTAAAAATAAACTAAGCGATATATTTTTTCAGAGATCATGAGTGACCGAGATTTAGATCCACATCAACCAAGTCACCCGCGATACATTTATGGATCACTTATGTGACCTGCGGCACACTTCCCAAGCACTAAAGTCGGCAGGGACTTATTCTCAGATCACTTGAGTGGGGCTCGCGGCACACTTACTTCATCAACCGAGCATTAATTTTTCAAATTTTTTTTTGCAGTTTTGATAGTCAAAAAATGCATTAAAAACACGAATGTCGGCAAATCTTCATTTTTTCAATTCTTTCAAGCCATCTTAAATTTCAACTTTCAAAATTTAAAGTGCTGCCCTCTAATGAAAGTTCCCAACTTTCATATTCACCATATATTTCTAACTCAAAACGAACACAATTAGGTTAATCAGGGCTCAACTCCCCTGAGGTGGAAAGAAAAAAAATTCAACAGGAGAAAGCGTAACGGACACATTTGTGGCACAACAGTCTGAAAGGATTAAATAACTTGCGGCGCTGTTACAGATCGCTTCATCAAATGACCCGCGGCACGTTTACAGATCTCACCTAAGGGACCCGCGGCATATTCGCAGATCACTTATAGAGGGTGCGTGTAGAGTTAATCAGATGTATTAGTAATCTGCGGTACTGTTACAGGTCACTTAGGTGGCCCGCACTTTCAAGGTTAAACACGGTTGGTTGTAGAGAACACTTTTTGGATTTTTGGATCTTGTGGGGGATAACCGAAGCCGGTTAAAAAGTTACTCTTTAACCAGCTTTGGGGATAACCATTAGCATCTCGACGGATGGGCCAAGAGCCCGATTTAAACTGGGGGGATCCTTAAATGCAATAATTATTTTGCGATGTATTAGCAATCGGGGCTTGACAGCACCTCCCGGAGAAGGCCTCTGCAGTGTTTGCCATAAACGTCATTCAAACTATCTAGCAAGTTTGCCACATTTTGAAAGACAGCATACTATTTCGTTTCTTCTTATTTTGACGTATAATCTTCCTGATTGGCTTACAAATACCGTGTAGTGATTGGATGTGGGGCATAGAAATCGCCAATTCTGAGCCCGATCAATTTTTTCCCCCACATCGATGATACTGGTACGAGCAGGGAATTTTTCTTCCTGAGTATTTCTGAGGGAAAATGGACTACTCACTGACGTCACAAGCAGACTGCGGAGGCCTTCTATCTCTAGGAGGTGCTGGGCTTGACCGGGGCCTTCGTGATGTTCGTTTCTCTCTTCTTACCGGGCCTGCTCCAAGGGTTTGTGCAGTACCTCCTAGAGATAGAAGGCCTCCTCACTCTTCTTGTGACGTCAGTAAGTATTCCATTCACCCTCAGAATATTCAGGGATAAAAATTCCCTGCTCTCATCGTTGTGAGGAAAAGAAATGATCGGGCTCAGAATCGGCGATTTCTATGCCCCACATCCAATCACCATGCGGTATTAGTGAGCCAATCAGGAAGATTCTACGCCAAAATAAGAAGAAACGAAATAGGATGCTGTGTTTTTCAAAATGTGGCAAACTTGCTAGGTAAGCTGAATGACGTTTATAGCAAACAATGCAGAGGCCTTCTATCTCTAGGTAGAACTCCTTAATACACGTCTATGAAGTCGTCTTATCTCTAGGTAGAACTCCTTAATACACGTCTATGAAGTCGTCTTATCTCTAGGTAAGACGCCTTCATATACGTGTATTAAGGAGTTCTATCTCTAGGAGGTGCTGGTTTGTGACGTCACACAAGGGATCTGACTGTCCTTTCACTTCGCTCTGTTCGGAAGGGGGAAAATGTCAAGTACACACATAAAACATTCGAATCGCAATTTTTAATAACCTTGTAAAAACCTGTCAAAAAAAAGAAAAATAAACCGAAGCAAATATTTAATATTTGCTAATTTCCACCTTTGACAAGATGTTCATTTAATTTTTAGAATTTTCAATTTTTTTTAAATCGTGCAATAAATGATAAATTTGAGGTTCAATTTCGAAAACCACTTAAACCAATTTTTCAAAATTTAGTTCCTACTAATGACTGAACAATTAAATCTGTAATTCAAAGATTCATATAAATGCATCATTCAAAATACATTTTTAACAAAATAAAGGGAAAAAATTTCATCACAAAACTATACAAGCATAAAAAAAAAAAAAAATTATTTACAAAAACAGACGCTGCACGATCTTCAGTGACAACATAGCCCTGATAACAGTCAAAATTCACTTCAAAAAAGAAATTTAGTATATATATTCAATAAACAATTTTTGGTTAACCAGGATTATCAATATTTAGAACATGGTCATTATATGACAAATAACACATTTCATGAATTGGCAAGTATATATACTAGGTAAGAAGGGAAAAATTACGAAGGACCCCGGCTTGACTGATGGGAAAAAAATTTAGATGCCAGATAACCTTAAAATTTTTTGGACAGTATTAATTTACTTAGGAAAAATTAATGACTGGTAACCACCAATATCAATATTCTGTTGATCAATTCAATAAGGTGATAGATTCTCACTCCTGGGTTAAGGGGTGGGGGCTTGAGAACAGAATATGGTTCAAAGAAGGCCATGGGAGGAAAAAGGTTAAGAACTGGATTACTAAGGCTAAAGATCAAAACACACACCCTGATTACTAACACTACATTGGATTAGAGTTTTCGGAAGGACTCGTCAGATTCTCAACAGAGATAACTTTCAATACTAAAGTGATATTGACCCCTTTTCGTGAGTTAGTTGAGGACAATTCGCAATTACGGGATGTTACATAATCATTTAAATGTTCAAATCAAGGGCGCTAATAATACTACGCCAAAAAGAGAGGGAGAGAGAGAGATAGATAAAACTGATTGACGTAAATCACGAACAGAAGTCATTGTAAACGTCATTTCTTTTTCCAAGAATCTTACACAGATGCCGTGACAAATGTAATCATAGAAATGTCTATAATCGTCTCCAGTCAGCCCCAGATAAAACGCATTGGGAGGGGGGACATGTGATGGGACAACTTCTTGATATACATCTTTATTACAAAGTCCACCGCCATTAACGAGTCTTCGTAACTGTTTTAAGATCCGATCACTCGAGTCGATTGTGAGTAGATTTAATACTACGCGTGATAAATGAAAACATGGCGAAAACTACGAACGAAAAAATGCACATCACCATTGCCCCCATATTCTGCAACTGGGTTCCTGGGCCCCCCAACTCTGTAGTGAATTTATGGTGCGGAAATACAAAAAAATAAAATAAATAAATAAGAATCATCCTGGAGCCCCAGGGCTAGCATTCTCTTACCCCCCTCTTCCTCTCCCAACTCCGTCGTTCGAGAAGCCTTTATCTGTTCGCGCCAGTATCAAACTTTTGTCACCAGCGGCTCCTTTGCCCAATTCATGGCTTTTCTGCGACTCCCCAAAATAGTTCAAAAGATATTTTCACTTATAAAAAACCACTTCAAAGCATAAATAGAAAGAAATCAATATCTCCAGCTCGCCGCGACGCCCCTAGGAGCCATGACGTACACTTTGAGGAATACTTCAACGTTGCAGCACCTGTATCATGCAAATACAAAGGCAACAACAGGTAAATTGCTCAACGGGTGACTGTAACAAACAAAAAAATGCCTCAAAAGCGGGGGAAATGAAATTCTACTTGTGAGTGCTGGTGAGCAGTCATTTCCCACTCCTGATGTGAAAGAAAATATTTTCACATAATTTCCTTTGTTAGGTAGACCCGTGATTTTCATTAGTTTGCCCCACCCCACCCCCAAAAAAAAAACATGGAAGTATATAGGGTTGGCCCAGACGTGTATTTGAAGGACTAAAACTTATTTCAAAGGATTGATTACTTTTACAGCCCAAAACCTTTTTTGAGAAGGACATTCAAGTACACCGGCTGGCGAAACAATGAGGTCTCCACCTTCAGACCCAAGGGAGTTACTTCTGATCGGTTAGTATATTCCATCGCCTGGCAGTCTGGTTACCTTTTCATTTGGCCACAACCCTATAAAACCCACAATATCTCTATCTGTGTATATGACAGTTTCCAAAACTTTCGCTGATCTTGGCTTTTTCATCGATTATCCAGTAATAGAGTAGAAAAGAATCACTTCAAATAAATGAATGATCACACACATCAATAAACAACTTGTCGCGATGCCCTTGAAAAAGATCGATGACATACCTAGGAGCCGCGACGCACAATTCGAGAACCTCTCTACTTAGTTGCCGAGGGACCAAATTTTTCAGCAAGTGCCTAGGCTGAATTCGTTTCGGAAGAAATTTTTTAACCACGTTTCTCGTGAGGTTTTAGAGCATTGCTCAACTCCGTCCTTCGTACTGGCCTGCATCTCAGCTTATAGGTACACAACCTTCGTACAACCTTGTAGCATGGCTGGAAGGTTCACAACATTCGACCCAGTCGATTTATGCCCTTTACCATGTTAAGCCAACTAAGAGCAACCGTGGGAACGAGTGCCTGTAGACTATTCATACTGGGAGGAAAATATTTAGTTTCGGTAAACCCCACGGGAACCAGAATAGTTAAGCGCAAATTCATCCCGACTTGCAGCATAGCCAAAAAGTTCACTACTAATATGCAGCGTAGCTGATAGGTTCACAACCGTCGTCCCAATCAATTTATACGCCCTTTGTCATGATCCTTAGTGCGAGTTTGCACTCAAAATTCAGGCGTTCGATCGGCAGAAGTTGCCATTGTTTCCACTGTCTTAGAACAGTTTTCTTTCAGCTGTTTCATGACATGAACTATTGGCTCTAACAGTCCAACTCAGCTTCCCAATTATAATCTAGAAGTTCATAGTCATCCATTCTGATTCCCTCACCATTCCAACAATTTAGTTGATGTGAAAAGTCAACTTTTAACATCTACATGAGCAAGTTTGACTATTCGTCTTGGAAGAAAAATTTAGTTTCGAAAACCCCACTGGAACCACAATAGTAACGCGGCACTTGCGGCCTTTATTATAGTTGAAAGGTACAATACCTACGTCCCCAATCGATTTACGTCTACTGCCGTGGTCCTTTAGTGTCGGGCTCACACTCTAAATTCAGGCGTTCGATCGGCGTAAGTGACAGCTGCCGTCATTCTCTCTCAAAGTCGGCAGTTTTCTTTCGGCTCCGTTTCATGCCACGAATTCTTACTTCTAACAGTTTAACTTGCTTTTACAAGAATACACTAAAAGTTAATACCATTATCCATTCTAACGATTTGCCCCCACCACCATCATCATCACTTGGTTGCCGGGAAACCAATTTTGAGCAATAGCACGAACGAGTACCCAGTCTAAATACGTTGGGGCGTGAGTAACGAAGTGGTAAAGTGCTCGCCTATCACCATAAAGGCTAGCGTTAGTTCCGCGGGCTCCATCCCGGGGAAGGACATAAATGAGTACTTTCCCTGCCGATTTGATGCGACCACTGATGGATAGTGCCTCAATATGATGGAAGTCCCCCTCCCCACCTGTCCAAAATGAGGATAGAGATTTCACATGAATTTCCCTAGAGAGAAATATTTCCGACCAAACTCGATCGGTAGTAAATTGTTATACTGTGATGTGACCGGAGTTGAGCTATTGGCAAAGTAGTAGACCATATTCGTTTTGGAAGGGAAAACAAAAATCAGTTTCGAAGAACCCCACGGGAACCACACTAGTAGCATGCAATTGGCCTACAGCACAGCCTTCTTCCCAATCGATTTATGCCCTTTGCAATTGTCGGGCTTGCACTCCGAATTCGATCGGCAGAAGCTACAGCTGCCCTCGTTTTGTCTCGACGAAGAGTTTTATTTCAGCCCTGTTCCATGCCATGCCATGAACTCTTATCTCTAACAGTCTAACTCGCCTTCTCAGTAATAGTCTAGAAGTTCGTATCGTCATCCATTATAATTCTCTGCTTTTCCTTCGCCATTCTATTACTTGATTGACAATAAGCCAACTTTGAGCAAATATATTTGTTGTGGAAGAAAAAATTTGGTTTCAATAAACCCCACGGTAACCAGAATAGTTGCGCCCTGGCAACGAGGTTCACAAGCTTCATCCTAACACTTCGCATAGCTTACAGGTGTACAATCTCCGTCTCAATCGATTTACACACTTTGCCATGCTCCTTAGTGTAGGGCTTTTAATCGAAATTTAGTTTTCGATCGGTACAAGTTGCCTTTGTTTTACTGTTTTAACGCATCGACAGTTTCCTTCCTGCTCTGTTCCACGCCATGAGCTGGCTTTAACAAGGCTCCCAATAACAGTCTAGAAGTTAACATCACCATCAATTTTTTGTCTTTCCCTTTACATTCTCGTACTTGGTTGCGTAGGCGCCATCTTTTAAGCAACCGCACGAACCTAGGCTATATTCGTTTTGGAATAAAAACTCAGTTTCAGAAAACCCCACGGGAACCAGAATAGTAGCGCGCAACGGCGATTTACGCCCTTTGCCACGTTCCTTAGTGTCGGGCCTGCACACTACAAATTTAGTGTTCGATCGGCAGGAATTGCAGCTGCCTTTGTTTTATTGTCTCGATATCGACAGTGTTCTTTCAGCTCGATTCGTGCCATGAACCCTTGACTCAAACTTGGCTCCCCGATAGTACTGTAGAAGTTCATATCATCATCCATTCTAACTCTTTGACTCGCCCTTGCCCCCCCCCTCCTCCCCAGTGATCAATTTTTGCCATCCGTGGCTCATTTGGCCCATCGTTTATCCACGGTTCTCAAAAATAGTTTAGTAAAGAGAACAACTCCCTCTCTCTCTATCTTCAAAGAATTGAATAAGCACAGATCACAATGGAACCCTTCACGACGTCCCCGACAAACATTGGACACCCTTCGGAGCCACGATGCACACTTTGAGAATCACTTACGTACGAGGTTGAAATATATCCTACGAAATGGAGTTCACCAGAACGCATGAAAGGGTGGCGCAGTGGAGGCTTCTTTCAAGTCCGCAGGTTCGATCGCAGAATTGGTAAGGGAAGTTTTCCCAATTTCGGACCTGAGGTGACTACCGATAGATTGCTCCTTAATATGTTCCCGCCAGGAGTCCCCTCTGTCTTAGGGTGGCATTCGTCGACATGGTTTAACCATAGTTTCCCAACCTTTTTTGTCCCATCGCCCCTTCTTCAGAAATTGTTTTCTCCCATCGCCCCCCCCCAAACGCAATCTAACCCATAAGATCCTACGTTATATCCGTAGCTTCTACCGGCCCCCCCCCCCCCGAAGGTCGCTGAAGAATCTGTCGTTGCAAGTGGATTTTGACACCCGATCTGGGCAGTCCCTGCGATCCATGTGTGAGTCGTGACCCATGGGTAAAAAACCCATGTCTTAGACTGAAGTTCCCAACCTCCCAGTGTTTGCTTTGCATAGGGCCCAGCTGAAATCGAACTCTGAACATGATCGAACTCATGTCACTTGGACATGAATTAGTACTTGAATGTCCCTTTTTTTTGAGCTATTTAAATAATACCTCACACCTCTCTTTTCGATTTAATTGAATCTCTTTTGAAGGTGAGCTCAATATCTGTTTGCAGAAGGTTACGCCACGCCCGTTTTGATTGGTTCCTTTTTGTGTATTCAGCTCCTCATCACGCATCATCGACAAAATTCCGAAGAAGAGATTTCAATTGAAGTTTCGGATCGAGGTCAATATTGGAGCTTCTCATTGCCTTCTATTAGAGACATTGTTTTATCGCGCGTAACATACTTACGTGGTTCGTTTTTCCTAGAAGGAATGCATGCTCTATATATATATATCGCGCAGCTGCGCTCCTGTGCAAACATGGCGAAAGTATGGATATTGCGCAAAAAGTATGGGCAACGAGGAAATTAAAAAAGAGAGAGAAATGTATTGTGTATTATATTACATTATAATATGATATTATGTGCGTTCTTTTCGTATTCCCTGGTCTGTAACATTAAATAATACAGACTACTATGTAATCATGTATAGGAACACCGCAGCTGTGTATTGATATTACAAAACCTTTGTACGACGTCGTTATTTGACGTCCATAAATTCATGCAAGAATCCTTGCTGCATACGTCCCGTATTTGCCGGAGCAGTCCCGGTTTTTTCTGCTTTTCTGGATGTCCCGACTTTTTTGCAAAAATGTCCCGGTTTTTCACGTATTTTCAACGAAGCCAACTTGACTTTTATTCTTGAAATCAACGATTATAATTATCTTTCCAACTCAGCAATTACATTGCGATGGTTAAGACTATAAATAAGGATATTTATTTTACAAATTTGTCATGTTTTTTATTTTTAATTTACAGCAATTTGAAGTCGTGCTCCATTTTCCTCGATTGGTGTGTTTTCTGTGATTTTGGCACGAGTTGGCGACTTTGCGTACTTTTGGCATCATTTTTGGCAATTATTGGCGATGTCCCGTATTTTCCCGTGTTTCGAAGCCAAATTTCACGTATTTTTCTGGAGCAAATATGGTCAGCCAATGCACGAGCCTCCTACTCCTAGCAGAATGATTTGAATGGAAGAAAATAATTCGGTCACATTCTCAGAAATGTTGTCTAAGAGGCTTCACAGAAGCCCAAGTTTTGAATAGTTTTAGTGTTAACTATTAGACGAGCCGATCTCCCCGTTAAAAAGTCTCGCCACAGAGAGCAACAGTCCTACAACGGTAAATAATTCAACCATAACACTTCACTCATAGTTAGTAAAACTGGGGGCAGATGACAGCACTACACATAACAAGCATTACACAGAAAACAAAAAAAAACTTTACGTCAGGTTGCACTACACGTACACGCACATTCCCGCATGTAACGATTCGTTGGGGGGTTCCGCGGGGGGGGGGGTGTGGTGTAGCAGTAGTAGGTAGGGGCTCGGGGATCCATGATGCAGCCACCTCGTTGGGAAATTTGCCTGTTGTGGCGTTGTATTTGTATTTGTATTTGTATTAGTAGTTATATAGTTAACTTATTAGACAGTACCAATGCTAAAATGAAGATAGATAGGATGGCCAGACGTCCCCCATTTCAAAGAAATTCCGAAGTACAGTCGGCCCAGCTTAATCGGATATCAACGATTCCAGCACATGGTATCCGATTATGCGGGGAACAATTCAATAGCCATTTTACAATGTTAGCATAGTTTGCATATTGAAAACTAGTGAGGGATCAATATTACTGAAGCTTCTCGAATAAATCAGGCAGCAAAAATGAATTGAAAATTATATTTAATATATTTAATTACACACAATGATGACACAATAATCAATATTTTTACTTTTCATTTGGGAAAGTTAGCACCCTCTACTGGTTCAACAGAGAACAAAAAATAAAATAATCACTTTACGATCAAGGACGTAACATTGCGTCCAAACGCTTGTGGAATAAACTCAAACAAGCTCTCTCTCTCTCTGTTTTCTTCCCTCTCACCTCATAGTCGCGAGGCTCTGTTGTAATCCTACGAAATTGTTATTTTTGCCTTCCTTTAAATTCTATACAATACTCCCCCCCCCCACATATGATATATCCTTCTACTACAAACATGTAAGAGCAAAATACAGTCGAATCCCGTTATAACGAACGCCAAGAGACCGGAGGAATCACTTCGTTTAAACGAAATTTCGTTTAAAGGAATTCTAGGTTACCTAGCATTGTTTCTATGTAAACTTATTTGGGGATAAAAAAAGTGTTCGTTAAAACGAGATTTTCGCTGCAAAGGTATTCGTTAAAACGGGATTCGACTGTAGAACAGGTTGAGTGAGAGTGAAAAGAGAAATCTACTTCGTATACCCCCCCCCTCCTCTCTCTTATCTGTATTTATCCATTATCCTGTTTCCCTTTTTTTCCCGATTTGGTTTTTTTTTCCCTTCAACATCTTTCCCTTTCTCTAACGTGTGGTTAGGTTAGGACAAGGTTACCATATTTAGCGCCCATTCGTCAAATAGAGATCATCCGATATTCTCGCAAATACCTTGTAAGCGGAAGGGTTAAATCAGGGCCGGAACAAGAGAGGGGCAGGGGGGGGGGGGAAACTGCCCCGGGAAAATAAATTTAGTTAACTTTTTTAATTTAGTTAATAATTTTAAAAATCCTAGTTACGGCCCTCATTAAATGTGTATATTGAAATAAACTCGAATGCATTGGGGACTAGTCATCTCCTAACTCTCAAATGTTGTTTTTTTTTATCTTAATAACATATTTTCCATCAATTCCAAATACTTCATTCAATAAAAACATTATGTGTTTAATGGTTGGATGTGCATTAACAGTTCACGTGTGAAGCGTAATATTCGATTAAGCGGGGAAAAGTTGAAATTATCATATTAAGCGGAGAACTTTAACATTGTCTCTGCGGGAGAAATTTTGGTACCGGAGGATTTTATCCGTTTAAAAGCGGGGCCGACTCTCTTTTATCTCGAACAATTATTATTTTTTTTTTTGGGATGCTATACTGACTCGTGTCTGGTTTTTAATGAAATATCTGGAGCACTCTTGCGTTACTGGATATTTTAGCAGGGCCACACGGGAGAGAATAAAGTGGAAGGGGTGCCATGAGACAGATGATCAAGGGACCACAGAGACCCGAGGGAAAAAAGATGTGAAACAAATGAAACTTTCAACCGCTTCGCTCACAAGCGATTGGCAAGAAATTCGAATGATCTACGTTTAACGAATTTGGGATAAATATAGTAACCTTGTCCTAACCTAACCTCATATTAGAAAAATGAAGGAAAGAAAAAGTAGAAAAGTAAGGGGAAAAAAAAACAAATGAAAGAAAAACAGAGATATACTTATCTATTATATATATATACTCTCTTATCTCTCCCTCTCTCTTATCTGTGTCACCCTACAGATGGAAACTCAAATCTGTAATACTTACAGATGATAGAATAGGTAGAAAGTAGATTTCTCTTTTCACCCTAACCTACCTGTTCTCTTTCGCTCTTAGATGTATATAGTAGAAGGATACACATCACTGAGGTAAAAAAGAACTATTTTTTTTTCGTAGGGTTGCAACAAAGCTTCGAGGTGATGAGGAGAGAGGAAAGAAAACAGAGAGAGAGCTCTTTTTTTTTTTTTTTTAATTTATTCCACTGGCGTTTGGACGCAATATTACGTCCTTGATCGTAAAGTGGTTAAATGAAATATTGTGGGTAAAAAATGTGAATACTTACTTTCAGAATCTAGCGGAACTGCAAATAAAATCAGGACCATCTTAACGCTTAGAATGGGAGAAGAGCGGCAAAAAAGGCAATGAAACAATAAATCTACCTCTGAGAGTTTGCAAGCATGGGGATGACCAAAAGAGTGAACTAGAGCGAGGGACCACTAGGGTAATCAAAGAAATGAATGATTTATAGAGTTTGCGAGCACGCGAGTGACCAAATTAATGGTCTAGAGCGGTTGTCAACCTTTTTTGACTCGCGGAGTCCTTTTTAGTAAAAAAATTGTATGGCGGAGCCCCGTAGGCCCATTTCTGAATTACTCATCAAAGTTATTGATTTATTTTTACTATTTGAAAATATTTATAATACTTTTTTTTAAATTTCTCTCACGCGGCCGCGGAGCCCCAGGAGAGTGCGCAAGGAGCCCCAAGGGTTCCGCGGACCACCAGTTGAGCACCGTTGGTGTAGAGACATGCATCTTCCAATGGTGGGGTTGACAGGGCTTCAGCCATGGCCCGAGATGATTCTGGACTTTTTTTTGTTTTTCACTCCATAAATTCATTATGAAGGGGTCAGCCAAACTTCCCAGCCTAAGAGGCCCCTACAGCAGGGTGCGGGGCTCATGCCTAGAGAGCAAGAGTACAGGTCAATGAGTGATTAAAAGAGTTGCCTAAAGAGCTTGCAAGCATCTGAGTGACCAACACAACCGTGCAGGCTTGGGAATGAAAGCGAAAGATCAGATCAGTGAGCAGCCCGATGAGTGACCAAGAAAGTGTGAAAAGTATGTAATTGAGCAAAAGGATGTGGCTTAAAGACAGAGGCAAAATTACAGGGGGGTGGAAGCAGGCTATAGCCTGGCGGCAAATTTGAGAAACGATAGAAGAGGAAAACTAGACGAGAATGGGAGAAGGGCGGCAAAACCCTAAATCATCCTCTGCCCCGCGGTCTTACATCCGTCAGTTTTGGGCACTGGTAATCCAATGAATGGATGCTGTGTGGCTGAATTTGGATCCCCACACCGGTAATACGACAATTTTCTTGTTTTTATCGTTGATACTAATACCGGCTTCAACTTCGAAACCGAAAGTGAGGCCATTTTTATTCGATTTCTGAATCAAAAGGCTACATATACAGAGAGAGAGAGAGAGAGGGAAGGGGTGTGGGGAGGGGGGAAAAACATCCGTCACCACAGATATATGTGCCTTGTAATACCGTAATCGTTGGGGGTTCATGGTCCGGATCATTGCAAATTACCGTAATTTATGTGCTCATTGTTTCCGAAAATGGTCGTATTACGCACCATTACCAAACAACGATGTTTTATGGATATGCCTTTCTTTCTTGTTTTGTTCCGATTTCCCGGATGAGCAGTTTTTAAGAGATGTATACCTATATTATAGTACACATATATTTGTGTGTATACGTTTTTGGAATTCCTCAATTTTGCTCCAAGGCGCGATTATCGTGCTGCTTGTGTGTGTGTGTGTATTAGTGCAGATATGTGGCCCTTATAAGAAATTGCGGAAGAGCAAAAATATTTACGTAAACGGGGAAGAGTGGAGGAGAAAAAATTTATAGCAAAAAAAAAAGGAACCTCTTAAACGTATAAAAAATTACAGTGAAACTCGATTATAACGACATCGAAGTGATTTTTTTTTTTTTGTCGTTATAACTGATGTTGCCGTTTTCGAGACTTAACCTCCTGCCAAAAAAATGTTATCAGATGCAATCAAATGCTGTGCGAGAAGTTATTTTTGTATGATAAGGGGCTGAGACCATATTATATCGAGAGGAAAACGTTAAAGTGGGTTCATAAATACGCTACGCTAAAATGCTACGCATTTGATGATTGTGAGTTGAGATTGCCGTTGTCAAATACTTTAATGGTCGCACATACAACTCAGAACACACATTCTGGCGTGTACCGATTCGGTAGAAATGCCACAGAGGAATGTGTACGAGGTGCATGTACGGTAAAGTAGTGCAGTCGAATCCCGTTATAACGAACTTTAAGAGACCGGAGAAATCACTTCGTTGTAACGAAATTTCCTTATAAAGGAATTCCAGGTATTAGCATTGTTCCTATGTAAACTTGTCTGTGGTATTAGAAAAGCGTTCGTTAACAAGAGATTTTTTCGCTGTAACGGGATTCGACTGTAGTAGAAGTAGTGTTCACACCGTTGTATATTTCTATCTTAACCGATTTATCTAATCATTATCTTTTTATTGCAGGGTTCAGATCCACTGGGGGCGACTTGCCGCAGCAAGTTGCAGATACAGAGGTCCAAGCTCAACCAAGAAATCAACTACCAAACTATGATGAGGAATGGCGCTGAGAAATTGTACAGGTACGTCAGTTTAGTAGTCGGGGTCAAACGATTACGAGTTTTGCATTTCGAGTCACTTGTCAAGCGTATTCAATGAGAATATTATTGACACATAATGCATTTCACAATTGGAAATCGCTAATTATTACATTTGACAAATGGAGAAAATAGTGTTATCTACCGAAGAAACCAGCGATGGAGATTTGAGTTTGTGCAAGTAAACACGCGGAAGGTGCGTGTAGGCGATGCGCATGGTTGCCAATAAGCCGCTGCCATAAGTCGACGGAAGTCATTTTGCCGTTCTGATTCTTCTCCTACGTGGGATGATTCTTTCGTTTCCCTGTGGTTGCTATTTTCATATTCTGCGCTTGTCGCGAGGGATCATCCAATTGGACGGGATTTAACCATACCACGAACCGAGCATCCGTGTGCATGGCTTTCGCGCATAGCTTTACTACATGTAGTACGTAGAGCAGCGGTTCTCAACCTTTATTGACTCTCGCAGGAATTACGGGAAGGAAGGGGGAGGGGGCAAAAAGGCAGCAATTGCCCTGATCTGCAAATTTCTGTAAAAAAACGCTTTTGGGTGGCTAGAAGTATACTTACTTACCTTTCATACATACTTTTACATGCTTACTTTCGAAAATTATGGTGTGAAATCTCATTATCATGAGGTCGTGTAATTATGCAGCTGAGGACTCTAAGCCGTGCCAGGAGGACTATGAATACAATATACTTAAAAGGGGGAAGTAGGTTTAATGTGAATCGAAACGTCTGCGCGAAATCCTAATGATGGGTAGGATTCTGGAATTGATTCATTGCATCAATTGTCACTGTCATGTTTTGCAACCGAAATTTTATTTGCACTTACAGAGCAACCACAAACAAGAAACTGAAGGAGACGATTGGACTGGAGCTGAGCTTCGTTAATTCCAGTTTGCAGCTGCTGAAGGAACAGTTGGCTGACCTCAACAGCTCCATGCAGTTGTATCAAAACAGCAGCAGGTACATACTATAATTGTATCATAATTATTACTCAGTATATTCGCATCAATCATGCTATAACATGAGAGCGCTATCATTCGTTGTGATCATAACTTGAAGTCAAACGTGCAAATGTGTGAAGCCGAAAGAGTAATTAATCTGTAGTTGTTCTTGTTGCCAGGCATTCGGCAATGATGCCAATGATTCCTCTTGGTCTGAAAGAGACGAAACAGATCGATTTCAACGAAACATTCAAGGTAAAAACTTTACAGTTACCGTACTTCACTACTTCGTATATGAGATGCTATTTTGTGTCCCGCCGCGTGATGTCCTCTCTTCTATACACTTACCGGACAAAAAAATAGAGCCGCATGTTAAACCCAACATGATTCACAGAGATCTGTACAAATAGGGGACTTTGACGACCATCGAGAATCAATATTCATATTAGCCGCTGTGGTAGTCCAGGGGTCATATTGACGGACTCGCATCGGAATGACCCGGGTTCGAATCCCAACTGCACCACAGTGGTGGTCGGCTGAAGTTGGTATTCTGTGGTTTCTACGTTTCCAACTTTGAAGAGCGAATGCGAGCCAATCTCCCCCCGAAAAGAGTCTCACCACAGCCAGCAACAGGGATTATATACACAACGGTACAAATATTCAATCATTACACTTCACTCACTCTTTGGAATATAGATGACGGCACTAAAAAATCAGACGCAACACTACATACACACTTGGATACACACGCACTCACACTTCCGGCACAACTTGCCCGGTAGTAAATTGCCCACGGCAATAGGACCGGAACTGTGCTCGGTTTGAAAGAAAGAAAGTACTCATATTTAGTGCGTGAGTCATAGATTTCATAACTAATACATTCGTATTGTTACTGTTCATTAGGATTTTATACTGGAGCATTACAGCGAAGACGACTCGAAGTATGAATCTGCCATTCAGCAACTCAATCAAATCAGACAGGTACGTACGTGCGCTTTTTCAGTTTGGGTTCATTTTACCATACATGCAATCATTTGAATAACTACTAAAATTTCGAAGCGGATTTGTAATCATTTTAGGCGCCGATATAGAGATTTGAATCCAGCACCTCAGGAAACTAAAACATTCATGGTTTGACCAAATCGTTTCGAAAATAAACGTCTATTCAGATTCCCAAATCGGTAATGAGAAGATGGTTCCGAGTAAAAGAGCCATGGAATTCGGAACTTCTAGTCTTTATATGCGCGGGGATCACCTTCAATGGTGACGAGAGGAAAGTCGCTATGATCACATTTGGTTGTCGTGGAAGGGGGGGGGGAGGTATATCAATTATAGAGATTAGACATTGGGAAGAGAGTCTATATTGTTGTGGGAAGAAACTTTCCAGGAAGGAAAATTTTTTTTTTTCCCCATCTGGATTTTACACAGAGGTGAAGTCGGAAAGAAACGTCAACTGGTCTCCGCCGGGAATCTAACCCAGCTCTCTTGCAAACCGGGCAAACACGCTATCCGTATACACACGACCATTCTTTCCCTATATTCCACTGTGGCGTGACGCACTGAAGTAGAGGCTCAGTAGCCTCCCTTAAATGGAACCAAATGCTCCCCCCGCCCCATGTAAAACAGTAGAAAGGAGTGAGATGATTTTTGATTTTTTTTTCCAATCTTTATTTATTTATTTTTTTGATTGGGCTGATAAAAAAAAAGCAAAAATCATCTCACTGTCGCTACTGCCGTGACCTGGGGGGCCATTGCTGAAGTTAAGGGGGGGAGGCTATACTGAGAGCATCTCCTTCAGTGCGTAAATAAGAAAGGAATGTGTGAGTCACGTGACGTGACGTATGCGAATCCATTCTCGTTCTCACACTTATCAGCTGATATGACATCCAAAAGTGCTGTCGAGAATAGTCTTACTCTTAGCAAAGGAGATAATTATTGACTTCTCTTTCACCAGCATTGAAAATTCCTCCCGCAGATGTAGACGAAACGACTTCAAGTTCAAAATTCCATCGGACTACTTCTTAGCCTCATCACCTTACCTGTTGCTAAAAATTGCCAACAAAGTTTGCAATTGTGAAACAGTTATAACATAATTGTAAAACAATTGCAAACCACAAATCAGTGATGTTTCGACATTTTACAGGCGATGCGGACGCCTTCGAGAGATCAAGCGGGAGTGAAGTTGCTGTTCCAGTACTACAACCTGCTGTACTACATCGACAAGAGGTTCTTTCCTTCCCAGAGGAACATGGGCCTGCACTTTGAGTGGTTCGTTTTTGTTTTGTTTTTTAAATTAATATAAAATATTACTTCTTTTTTTTCACATTTCAATGTTGGAAAAATTTCCATGTGGTAAAAACCTGTTTCGATTGCAGGTTCGACTCGTTGACAGGTTTACCGAGCATGCAGAAATCTGTCGCGTTTGAAAAAGCGTCCATCCTCTTCAACATAGGTGCCCTGTACACGCAAATTGGAACAAAACAGGTATTTCTCTCGAACCTATAGGTGTTTAATGTTGGTCGAAGATGTTGGTAAGAGCGTTCGTAATTAATTCGCACAATCGTTACAGGACCGAACGAAATCGCCGGGCACCGACGCGGCCGTCGACAGCTTCCTTAGGGCAGCGGGTATCTTCCATTACATCAAGGACCATTTCAGCAACCCTCCGAGCACGGATCTATCCCCCGAGGTCTTGGAGATGCTGACGCAGCTGATGCTGGTGAACATCCCCTTGATTAATTAATTGCTCGTTATCTTTTGTTATAACGCACGATAATGCAAATGTTTTAACGCAAAACACTTTTTCCCCCCTCTTCATCACAGGCTCAGGCAAGAGAGTGTTTATGCGTGAAACTGATGGGAGAGACGCAGAAGAATCGGCTCCTGCAGTGTCTGGATATGGCTCAGGAAGCCGCTCAAGTAAGTTTGCGAAAATATCGTAGTTTCGATGCAATATTCACTGAGATATTCGAAAAACGGAGGGAAGTTGGGAAAGAATCGCGTTAAATGCGGGTAAAACGGTTGTCACGCATTTAGAGGTGGTTTTTTTTCCCCCCTCAAATTTTCTTCTGTTTTTGGAATTTGAATATCTCGGTAAATATTGCACTTAGAAACATGAAGCATAGGTGACGATGCTTCCGATTATTAAAATCTTCCGGCGGAAATCTAATTCTTCCGATTTTTCGTATCTTCATAGAAAAATCCCTAAGTCCTCAAACTGAGCTTTATTTGAATGGAATATTCCTAAAGAAAATACTCTTCCAGTCCTTGTAATTTCAGGCTGTGACCCCGTTTTCTCAGTGAAAATATAAGAATCAGGATTTCAAGTAAGAAAAATCGGTAATTGTCACCAAAATATGATGATTAAAGCAAGCAAAGTGGGTAATTATTGCTAAAAAAATCAGGACAGGGAAAAATGCTTCCTGGAAAAACGGGATTTATATATGGTCACCCGTTTCTAATTTCAAAAAAAATCCCCAGTTTTTCCCATATATTTGTTTGACACGTTTTCTTTGATGCGGAATGTGTCAAGCCATCACAGGATAAACCAGATTTTTCAAGTCTGTGAATTGGCACCTATTCATCAAGTTTTTTTGGTCATCATCAGGAGAGAGGGCAGAAATTTTTTTATTGGATTTTTGGGCGCAGGGGAGGGGGAAATATAAAAAAAATTATTTTGTTTTTAATGAATATATAACCCCTTGCAACATGAATGACATATCTGAGTATGACTCGTTATTTGGAAACTTTTTCTAATTGAAAGTATACCTCAAGGATCAACGGTTCGCCAGTGAAATGCCATATTTCTCCCCCCCCCCCCTAGCTTGCTTTGCATCCTGTATAAATATACCATGAAGACGCCATTTGTTTTGGGCCATGCCTCTGGCCATTTGTTTTCACATCATGCCCCTCTCCTGGTAAGGGTGACCCTGGATTCATTAAGAAACACCCTTCACATTCCGTACTTTGTACTTCGCTGCATACGGTGGCATATCGATGATACGCACACGAGTCAGTTAATGCTGTTTCTTCGGCACGAGTTTCTGTGTGGGAAGGGGGGACAGCCCAACCGGACCACCTTTGTGACATTGCAGTCAGGGGGAAGCTGCCGCTGTGCAATCACGTGGGCATCGTGCTGGACTCTCATTGGGAGGATCCAGGTTCGAACCCCGCTAACGGCACAGTCGGTGGTGATCGGCTGATGTTGGTTTTTGTGCGGTTTTCCAATTTCGAGGCGTGAATGCGAGCTGGTCTTCCATTTGAAACAGTCTGCAGAGAGCTGGCAGATCTCCAACAGGATATTTACACAACGTGAAAATTCGAGCATTTAACCATCTTCACTTAATGTACAATCTTCACTTAAAAATATGGAAAGCAGATGGCGGCACCGGCAAATACACGGAACAAGCTTAGCACGGCGAACACAATTCGCTAGGGACACGCATATTATACAGCACTTCCCACATGTGCCAATTCGTCAGAAATTCCGCAAAGGATTGTGTACGAGGTGCATGTACGCTCAAGTTGTAGTCGGAGAAGCCCACTCAGCTAGCTCTCTAGATATATGCCATAGGGTGAGAATCAATATGATCCCTAGTCAGGATTCCCACGATTACGAATGTCGTATCTACATCAAATGTAAACGTTTTATTACATATCCATAGCAAAACCTCAGGAAACCATCTAGAGAGTTAGTGGTTCCTTAATAAATCCGAAAAAAGTTTGCCTATGGGGGAAGGGGGGGGGTCCCTTTTATACGGGTGACCTTTCAGAGAGCATTCAGTGTATTTCTGCGGTAGTCGATGGTATAACCATATTATGTATCTTTTTATCCGAGCAGTAAAGGGTGCCGCCTATAACTTTCTAAGATTTCCCATCCATGTTCATCTAATCTGGATTAAGCATAGGCCAGTCACCCCCTTTACTTAAGTTAATTATTAACCGCCGCCGCCCCCCCCCCCAATTTGAAATAACTGAATGATTATATTATTTGCTTATCGGCCGTCTATCAGCACGTGGTAGTGAAATGCTCGCCTACCACCGTGAAGGTTTCCGTCAAGTCCCAGGTAAGAATAACGAGTTATTCTTACCTGAGATAACGAGTTATTTTCTCTATCGAGCTTGAGGTGACCACGGATAGATGGCACCTTCATATCCAGTCCAACTCGTTAACGGCAGTAAATTGCAATACAGCGATATGGCCGGAGTTGGTGTGTGGCAAAGTATAGTAGCCCAAAGTATACTATCGCCACAAAGGCGATTTACTACCATTTCACTTCCGAAGAGGTGGAATTAATTACTACATTGTGGATTCTAAATATGTGTTCAGGTAATGCCATTATCTTGTAGAGAGAGGAAACGCAAGGAATCAAGATTCTTATGAATGCAATTTAAATGTCGCAATTTTTGCTACTGGCTGTGGCGAGATTTTTTCGGAGGGGTGACCCACTCGCATTTGCATTTCGAAGTTGGGAAACCATAACTAAATAGCAAGACACTTCTTGCAGCTGAATCTGACGAATGGCAATGTGAACAAACGTTTGGTGTGAAAAAACGAAAATGTGTTGATATCCACATCTACTATCATGTTGACAATGAACTGAGCTGTATGCTAATCCTAGAGTTCTTAACCTATGAGTCACGGCTCAAACTTGGGTTCAGGGGTTTCCGAAATTGGTCGTTCAAATCCATTACGAGCTATGAGATTTTACGCTATCGGTCCCGACCCAAACTTTATTCGCAGGGGTTTCTGATAAGGGTCGTACGAATCCACTCACAGCCAGGTATTCTTGGGGTCAGGACTCAAGCTTGATTTACCGGGGCTTCCGAGATAGAAAAATTCACTTACAGTCCTGTCATAAATGCACTTATTGCGTCACTGGTTTCATTGATTTCGAAATACTGTCTCATGCGTCGCGAAGTTGATTTTGTTGTTTATTTTGGGTCGCGGTTGGAAAGTGTTAAGAACCCCTGGGCTAGTTCATATTTCCATCTAATCTAGTTCATCAGTCACATTCAAAACAGACTTGAGTCAGTGTGTTTCATATGACATTAATACACAGTAGTACGCAAGAAGTAGCAGAGATTTTAGTATTTTTTTTTTTTTTGCAGTAAACCCCCCCCCCCCCACCACCGACGAAAATACTGCGTACGTCTTTGTGCTTATGCACGTCAAACTGACTGAATCATGGCAGTAGCGAAAGAGGAACTTGAATTACGAATTATGTTCAAAATTGCCATTGCATATTATTTGTCTTACACGAATATACATTTAAGAGATTGTTTTTTGCCCCCGCGTTTAGCTGGAAGGTGTGTATAGACAGTTGCTGAGCCTTCTGCGATGGCCGACGGTAAAGGATTGCGTACCGAACTCTTGGGCCGGATTGATCCAAGTTAAAGCCGAGCACTACGCCGCTCTGTCGCATTACTACTGCGCTTGTGGGCTAGCCTCTCACTCGGGTAAAGGTTTCGCTAATTTTTGAATGATTTATTGCAATGATATATATATATGTGTGTGTGTGTGCAATTGGCATGTCTAGGCTCATTAATAGCTCCCTTATATATATATTTTTTGCAGGGGATTTCAGCGAAGTGGTACGAGAGAAGTTGGAATTCCTGCACGTCGAAGAATCCAGCGACAAGTACGAACTGAAGAACGTACCTCAGAGCACTTCCGAGAAATTTCAGCTCGGTGAGTTTATGCAAAGTTACAAAGCACTGATGATGATAATGATGATGATATATTTATGCTTGTGGAAATCATTTATACATACAGCGTTATGTTGGTGTTCCCGCACTAAAGAGAGACATTGCACAGTAAAATTTCTCTCAGACTGTATATTGCTGCTTCATGGGCATTGCCAAACTTTGTCAAGGACGCCATCA
Organism: Pholcus phalangioides; assembly: GCF_987345545.1. Classification (NCBI taxonomy): domain Eukaryota; kingdom Metazoa; phylum Arthropoda; class Arachnida; order Araneae; family Pholcidae; genus Pholcus; species Pholcus phalangioides. The sequence continues at coordinate 7,966,396 of NW_028301628.1, read as the reverse complement.
AAGCCGGGTCGAGACATTTGTGCGCAATAAACTGGGTTAAATATTCACTTGAGCAAGGAAGGTACATAAACGATCACTTTAGCACAAGGGGGAAATAATCAATTAAGAAAGGGAGATTAATAAACGATCACTTGAGCAATGGAAGTTAATAAAACGATCACTTGAATAAGGGAGGTAGATAAATGATCACTCTAGCAAGGGAGGCAAATAAACGATCACTTCCGCAAGGAGGAACATAAATGATTACAGAGGCGTATTTATCGGAGGCTCAGCGGGCTATAGGGCGGCAAGTTTGAGGAATGATGGTCAAGAAACTTGGTAGAATTAGAGAGAAGGGTGACAAAATTGTTTTCTATAGCCTACAAGTGGTAAAACCATAAATCCACCAGTGCCTATAGAGCGAGTGACTAGGTCAGCAAATGACCAAATGAGTGACCTAGAGAGTTTGCAAGCATATTAGTGGCCAAAAGAGTGACCTGGAGAGCGCAGGACCATGTCAGTGGGTATCCAAAAAAGCGAGGGGGACTAGACAGTGAGCTAGCAAAAAAGTAGCTTGTTGTTTTTTTTCTCTCTCTCTCTCTGTGATAGTTAGAAATAGGCCTTTCTGTAGACTTTTCGCCTGCCTAAACCTAGAACAAGATAATATTCGGCGATGGTTCCCCATTTTTGAGATGTGTAATGAATATAATCAATGACCCCCCCCCCCCCTTGTGAAACTCGATGTATTTTAATTCAAGTTCAGTAACCCCCCCCCCCCTTAACTGACACCCATTTTTTAAGGCCAAATAATATAATTTCCCCTTGTATAATAAAAGTGTGCTTTTCAAACTCCCTCATTAATGGTCACCCCCCCCCCCCTCTTCCACTGACGAATTTTTTTTGTCCCGCTGGTGTTCGCAAAAGAGAGGTTTTACTGTATTATTTCGTATCATGTTTTTTAATCATCATTCCATTTGTTTACGTATGTTTTTATTTTTCACTGAATTTCTCTTCTTTTGTTCATTTCTATAATTGAGCAATGGTTGCTTGTTGAGATCTAAATAAATCAATAATTAATTGAAAATAAATAAGCAAAGTGACAAGAAATAGTGTACAATCATGTGGTTCCCAGTCTGCCCCCCCCCTTCCGGCAGCAGTGTGTGTGTGTGGGGGCCTCATGCCCAAGATTACAGGTCAATGAGTGATTAAAAGTGTCACCAAAACAGTGTGCAAGCATGTGAATGACTATAAGAGTGCCTGATAAATAATGACTATGTTAGAGTGTGTTCCGTGCCCATCCCCATGTCAACAAAATTAAATTTTTTACCCCATCCGCAGCCAAAGCGCATGGAAGGCAGGCCGTCTTCTACCACGAAGAGTCACTGCGATGGTACAGGATGTGCCGTCAAGTGCAGCTCATCGACTGCCTCCAGGAGATCCTGCAGGAAGCCTTCGACACGTCCGCGAACCTTCTGGCCAAACTCAACGACGAAATCGACCAGTTCCAGGAGAACTCCGACATCAAGCCGATCAGACGTAAGTTCCAGTCGATTTTTATCCTGATATGGTAGACAAGCATTTCCCAACCGGCGACAGTCTTTGAATTATTTCACGGCCCGGTGAAAATGGGAGAATTAATTGGTGGACCTGCAGAGAAAATAAATGGCAGAAATGAGACCTGTATAAAAAGTTAACGAAAATAATTTGCAGACCACCAAAAATTAATAAATGAAAGAAATCATTCAAGAAAGGCAAAAAATAAATATCGTGAATAGGAGAAATAATTTGCGGACCAGGATGAATTAATTCGAACTGATTTACGGACCGGCGCAAAATAAACAGGAGGGAAAAAATAATTTGCGGACCGGTGGAGAAAATATATATATATATATAAGAAGGGGGAAGAAGAAAATATTATGTACTCTCTGCGCCTTCTGAAAGAAATAAGAGAAATAATTCGCTAACCGCGCGTTGTTAAAAATGCATTAGGAGGATGCAATTTACGGATCGGAAAAAAAACGCATAGGGGTAAAATAATTTGAGGACCGGCAAAAATTCATAGGAAAAATAATTTTGCTGACCCTAAAAAAATGTAATGTATGTAAGAAATAATTTGAGGACCACAAAAGGTAAATGAGTAGGGTGAATAATTTTGCGGACCCTCAAAAAATTAAATGAGTAGGATGAATAATTTTGCGGACCCTCAAAAAATTAAATGTATGTGAGAAATAATTTGCAGCGCGGTGACTAAATGGGAGAAATAATTCGCAGAACCGCTGACGGCTAACACATAAATAGAAACCCACTATAAAAGACTATGCAAGTAAATAGGACGAAATATTTTACGGACCGGCACCGGCTCGAGGACAAACGATTATAGAACACTTGGTAGACAGCATGATCCGCATATCGAAATGCAAGGATATATTTTATAATGAAAAATGTTTTGATGCAGGAAAATTTCTTTCCAATTTCATTATTATTATTTCAATAAGAGAAATGCTATTTTTTTTATTTCCAGCTTCAACCAAATACCAGCTGAAGCTGACGGATCCCGACTTCAATCAGTACAGGGTCACGGACCTTTTCAAGAGTCTGGTAAGACTTTGGACATTACGATGAGGACCTTTATGTAGGCAAACTCGGTTATAACGACCTCAGGTTTAATAAAGCCTCGGCTATAACGTTAATATTTGGTAATGTGAGATGGTTCCCATAGAGCACACACACAGGGATGCTTAACCTACGGGTCGCAACCAAAACTTAGGTTACCGGGGCTTCCGAGATGGGGCGCTCCAGTTATGGGTCCCGATTAAAACTTGATTCGCAGTGGTTTCTTACATGAGTCGTACAAACCAACTTAGTCTTATTGAAATACACTTATCGTATCACTGGTTTTATCGATTTCGAAAAATAAATAGTCCCATGGGCCGCGAAGCTGATCTTGTTGTTGATTTTGGATCGCGGTTGAAAAAGGTTAAGAACCCCTGCCATAGAGAATAATGTTAATGAACCTCGATTATAGCATCTATGAGATTTCGATGACCTCGGGTATAACGACAAATTTTTCATCGGCTTCGCTTCCGTTTTTTTAATGTTTTTCTAAGAAATATATAGACCAGCACATTGAGGCGTTGTTTTTAATCTGTTGTTTTATTCATACCCAGCGTTCAAAAAAGGATGTATCAAATCGGTTGTGGCGCTTGATAATCAACATAACCCGAAAACGGGACATTCCCGTATTTTACTCTTCCCCACTTTTGTTTTCCATAAAAATGTCCCGTTTTTCCCATTTTTTTTCCCAACGAAGCTTATTTTAATGCATGATATTCACGAGAATCAAGAATGTAGGTATTTGCATAATCTATAAATCGTGTTACGATGAATATGACTATAAATATTTATCTCGCATTAATTGCCAAGTTTCGTTTGTTTCCCCGTGAAATACATTTTATAGACTCACTGTATCACGTATTTTTCGACAAAAGTTTAAACAATATTTGGCAATTTCGCCGACTATTGGCAACATTTTTTAGTGAGAATCGGCGTCCCGTATTTACGATACCATTTTCCCCTCCAATATGATCACCCTTATCTTAATAAAATAGCGACGTCATATGCACAGTATTCGACAGCATCTAATTATATTTTTCACAAAATTAAGGTCTTAAAACCGACACCTCGGTTGTAATGATATCTCGGTTATAACGACAAAATTTCATGGAATCTTCAATTATCGTTATAAGTAGGCCGGCCATATTTTCTCGAGAGAAATACGGGAAATTCGAATTCCAAATAAGGGAAAATACGGGACATCACCAATTATTGCCAAGAACAACGTCAAAAGTATACAAAGTTGCCAAATATTGCCGAAATTACGAAAAATCGCAATGGCGGGAAACGAAGCGTTATAGCAAATTGCAGTGGTGGATTAAAATGAATTCCACGAAATAAACCGTTCAACAAGACAACTGTGGGAGATTAATGTTCTTATTTATAGTTGTAATTAATCATAATATAATTTATTAAATGAAATCATATTCTTATTCAATCTTTGACTTGAATAAAGAATAAAAATCCAAGTAGGCGTCATGTAAAAAACGGGATACTTTTGCAAAAAAGTCGGGAGGGCCAGTAGGAGAAAGAAAACGGGGACTGTCCCGGGAAATACGGGACGTATGGTCACCCTGGTTATAACCAAGTTTGACTATATAAGAAGTGTTTGTTTTACCGGTATATATTATATAAGATATGATTTTGTGTGTGTGCGCTGATGATAAGATTGATATCTGATTTTCCAGGGTCCCCTGAAGTTTTTCTGTGCGAAGCGCCACTGGACAGCAGCGAGGGTCGTCGATCTGAAGAAATCCGATGACCAGGCCAGTTTCGGTTTCAGTGTCAAGGACGATTCTCCGGTCGTCGTGACTCGAGTAGAGATCGGCAGCATAGCTGAAGTAAGTTGACTAACAATTGATCTATCGAACTCAACAAGGTTTGTTTCCCATATAGTCTCACTGGTGTTCCCCCCCCCCTTCAGGTAATGGTCATCGAGGTGGCTACCTGCGTCTACGAAGTGATTATGACGCGCTGGGTTCTGGGAAAAAATGAAGATATTACTCGAGTACCCCTGCAGCCATGAGAGCACCGCGGGTATATGATAGCTTGGGAAAAAGAGGCACGAGTATTTCATCACCAGGGAAAAGGGATCGGGTGCATGGTCACTTAAAAAAGGGGAGCGGATGTATTTCGTAACTGGGGCAAAGGACAGTGCGCACTTCAGAATTAGGGAAAAGGACTGAGTATTTGATAACTAGGGCGAATTGGCCGTGGGTATCATAACTAAGGTAAAGGGGGGGGGGGGTCATGAGTATTCCATGACTGTAGAGAAGCCGTGAGTGTTTCACAATAGAGCAAAAGGGGCCATGGGAATTTCATAATTAAGGTGAAGGAAAGGGCCATTGGTATTCATAACTATGGCAAAGGGGTCGTGAGCAGTGTTATCCCAAAATATAATTTTGAAGAGTAATTTCACTCCTCTGCATAACTTTAAGGAATATTTTTTTTTATCATAGAGAAATAGTTCTAGTAAAAAAATTACTTGAAATTCGAAGGAGTATTTTCACTCCTCGATGAAATGTTGAGGAGTTAAATTTAATTTTGATGCGTACTGGCAAACTGGTCGTATTTCATAACTATACTACGGTGAAGAAAGGGTCATGGGTGCTTAATAACTGAAGCAAAGGGTTAATGGTTATGCCAATGTCGTAACTAGTACAAAGTGGGGGTCATGTATATTTTGTAACTCGGTCAAAAAAGTCATAGGTATGGGATCCTAGAGGAAGGGAGCTGTAGGTATGTGTTCTCCCTGGAGCAATTTCTCCTATTAACTTTTTTTTTGCTGGTCTGCAAATTACCGCTACTGTATTTATTTTTTGTCACGTTCATTTTTTACCAGTCTGCAAATTATTTCCTCGATTTCCGTCGGTCCTCAAAATTATTCAACTACTTTTCTCCGGTCCGCAGCTATGAAAAGGTTAACGATCACTCATCTGTACCGTGCTTGTATTAATGGGATTTTTTTGTTTTGTTTTGTTTTGCAGGCATGCGGCCTGAAAGAAGGCGACTACATCACTGCGGTCGGAAGCACCGACACCAAATGGTCGACGCACGAAGAGATGGCCCAAATAATCAAAGCGGCGGGCAACGAGATCACCCTGAAGCTGGTGACGCCCATGAACTGGGACTACCTCCGTTCCAGCAGCAGGACCGGGGGACTGTCCGTCAGCTCGAAATCGATCTCCTCGTCTTCGTCCAGCAGCAGTTCGGGCATCAGCTCGACGTCCAGCCGGAACCCGAGTCCGGTCGGCAGCATCTGCAGCAAGGACAGCAAGGACGAGAAGAAACTCACGTGGAACCCGTTCAGGCGCAAGAGCTACAAGGACGATCCCCTGCAGTCGAGCTACATCAACAACATCCACTACAGGTGAACGAGACAACGTCACGGAACTGCTGTCTTTGGCGTCATCCTATTTATTCAATCGAAATTTTCTCGCCAAACTTAACGTTACGTATTAAGTTTTGGCTGAAGAATCAACAAGAACAGCAGTTTCGCCACCCATCGAAGTTTTCAACATTTGCATTTGGAGAGCGAGCAAAGAAGAAGTCGCGTCGAGTCTGAGTCAAATAAACAGCCAGTTTATTTCATATTGGACTCGAGAAATTCTTGTCGTTGGAAAATGACTTGGCGAGTATTTTTAATGGAAATGCCATCTGTTTGGCGATTAATCTAGTCCTTGTATTTTGATTTATTGTATTATTTTGTAAATAAACGATAATGATTGTGTGAATGGTTATTGTGTCGTTGGATTCCATAAGTATTTTACTCATTGGCTAGATTCATCATTCTATCCACAAAAGTGGGGGGGAGGCTAACACAGGATTCTTCAGCCCTGTTGCCTTAGACGATTCTCATCATGTGTTAGTTTTTCACGCAAGAAATTCGCTGTAAAGGGGCCCACCAAAGGTCCCAGGCTAGGGGCTTTAGCGCTCGAGTGGCGTGGTGGTAAGATGCACGTCTACCACCGTGAAGGTTTTTTTTTTCAAACCGAGCACAACTCAGGTCTATTGCCATAGGCAATTTACTACCTAGTGAGTTGTGCCGGAAGTGTAAGTGCGTGTACCTAACAGTCTGAGTGCGTATCTAGTGTTGTGTATGATTTTTCAGTGCTGCCATCTATATCTCAGAAGTGAAGTGAGTGATGTGTAGTGACTGAATAGTTGTACTGTTTGTAGGACTGTTGCTCTCTGTGGTGAGACTTTTTAACGGGGAGATCGGCTCGCATTTGCGCCTCGAAGTTGCGAACCACAGAAAACAAACTTCAGCCGACCACCGTGAAGGTTGCTGTCACGGTCCCTGGTTCAAACACGAGGAAGAATATAGATAAGATATTTTCCCTAACGAGCTTGAAGCGGCCACCGATAGATGGCGCCTTCATTTCCGACCTAACTCATTAATGACAGTAAAGTGCTATATAGAGATATGGTGAGAGTTTGTGTTTGGTGATGTAGCCTAGGGGCGATGGTTTAGATTTCAAATCACAAAACCGGGTCATCTGCCAGTTTTTGTTCTGAAGATATCGTCAAATATTGCCTATTGTAGTGCAAATATCGTTGCCTATTCACGATAATCTTTAGAGGCGTATTTTCAGGAGGAAGGGGCTAAGCGGCAAAAAGGTGGGGCGGTGAATTTTAAGAATGAGTGGTGAAGAAAATTAAGGGAGAAGGGTAGCAAAACTTTAAGTCCGGCCCCTGGACACAATAATAATATTCAATGTGCGATCGGAACAAGTAAGGACGAATGCAAGTGTTATCTCTTAGCCAGTCACATTCATCTCTCGACTGCCGTAGCCCATAATCTCCAACATTATTATCGACCTTAATCGAACATCGGAACTGTCACAGCTGCTACATCGCCATATTTGCTAAGAGAAAATGAACCGGTTGATAATAATCTCTTAAACGCGTGTGTGTAGAGTGTTTTCTGCTTCGTAATATCAGCACCTGTAGCACGAGTCATAGGACCACAAACGTGGAAGAATCCTACAAGTATGTACATGTTTTGCACAATTTGGTTCATTATACAGTGGAACCTCCCCTAACGGACACTTTACTGATCCCCGGTCCCGTGGAATAGGGCTTTAGTGTATTTCACTACCCGTTAGTGGACAGTAAAAAAAAATCAGGCAAACTCTAATTTATTAGTATTTTGGTCATAAACTGAGAGAATTCATCACATCCAACTGAGATTTTATGTTTAATCCGAAGCTCGTGGTGGTAAATACATATGATAAATCGTCATATCGATTACTTAACATGACTATGGTCCAGGATGGTGGATTCGAATGGTGATGTTGAATTTGTGTGAAGAAAGCCAACATTATAAGACTGATAATGTTGTGAAAATGTTTTCATCTTCTTCACACTCATTGTAATACAATTTGCTCTCGGTGATTCGAGAAGTGTAGTGTAGTGTTTTGTAATAATTAACGTGTTGGAATCAGCTTACGTAGCAATAGCATATAGGCCTTTTTGAGGTTGTCGTGGACAAAATAAGCTTATACGACACATAGTTGAAATACGTAATATTATAATAAATAATGTAGGATGAATATAGTTTTTGACCAATATTATGAGAAGTTTTGAAAATTTGTTAAAAAAGAAACGCAAGATATACAATAGCATCGAGGGGGGGAGGGGGTTTCGGATTTACTAACTTTTGATGACGGGGGGGGGGGGCGTCTTAAGACCATCATGGGCCCCCTGGCCAAGTGATTTTTCTGAGGCCCTACCTGACAAATTTTCGAAAGTTTCAACCGGTTCTAATTTCTCTGAGGCTCCCGGGCCATGCCCGGGTGGGCCCATGCGTTAAGACGTGCACTGGGGGGAGGGGGGGGGTTTGAAGGTTGCTTACGTCATCAACCACTCTTTTTGAAGATATGAAATATTTTAAGCTGCTGACGAAATTTTGCTGACGGGCGGATGGAGAGGGGTCAGTGTTTTGCTGACAAGAGGGAAGGGGGTCAAAAATGGCTAAAAATCTGTTGACGTAATATTTGAATGGCCCTTAATAGTGTTTTCTATATCGCAGAATCTTAAATAGGAAAATGAAGGTTCTGGTGCTGTTGGCAGCGTCATTCTTGACACTGGTGAGAGCCGCATTGGATCCCGACCTACCAGACAGTTGCCCCAAGGACTTGGACGCCTGCACCTGTAAGCCCGATTACGACGGAGCTTGTAACATAAGGTGCTACGCGGTCGGCATCGACGCCCTTCGGAAACTAGCTCAGATACCGAACCTGTGCAACGGACACGTCTACTTCTCCCTGATCCACTCCAGGGTTCCCGGGATCCCGAGAGACCTGTGGAAGGTTCTGCTGACGTCCAAGAGCGTCGACGTGTCGATAATGTACTCGAAGGTCGACTACGTCGTTCCTCCGGGAGAGGAGCCCCTGCCAGCACTCGCCACCGAGGGCAGCGCCGTCATCAAAATCGTCCATTCCAAAGACATCGGCAAGTGGCAATGGTCGCAATTCAAGGAGTTCAGTCCAAGTAAGTACCTAATTCATGTTCACTAACTACAATAGTCAGAATCCGGCTTGATGTGGTCCCTTCGACTTGTCCATGCGATTGGTCCAGCGTATCTGCCATTCTTGGAAAACGTATTGAAACCGACGATATGAGCTTTCCTCTTGTAGGGTTTTATGCATGCCCTTTCTCAAAATCAGGGGTACCCGGGCAAAGTGATGTTCTGAGGCAGGGCCGCAACTAGGGCGGATCAGGCGGGTCTCGTGCCCCGTGCGCTAGACCCGAGGGGGAGAAAATTCTGAAACCTCTCCTTCAACATTACAAGGGGGCGTAAAAATTCGCGCTTGCCCCGGATGATCAAGCATCTAGTGGTGGCCCTGTTCTGAGCCCCCCCCCCCCATACTTAGCTTACATACCCACACTCAAAAATCATAGTACCAGATCTAATCGTGCAAGGCCCCTATGGATATGAAGCCCCTGACCGAGCCCAAATGTGCCCATGTGCAGGGCCGTCTCAAGAGCATCATGGGCCCCCGGGCCAAGTAGTTTTTCCGAGGCCCTACTGGCAAATTCCAGAAAATTTCAACCGGATCTCACTTTTGTGAGTCCCCTTTTCTCTTGAGGCCCCGGGCCGTGCCCGGGTGAGCCCATGCGTTAAGACGGCACTGCCCATGTGTTAAGATGCCCTGGATCTATGGACAGCTCTGCTGGATTCTGAAAACAGTCACGTTTCTCTACCATATTTCACTTGAAAGCTTCACTTCTCCACAGATCTGTCGCCCCCCCCCCCCTTTCACCGCTGCCCCTTTCATCTGATTTTTCCACCAGTGTAGCTCCCTTAGAATATCCCAGTACTACAATAGGGTCATTAAGTCCCCAGGTTGAGAAACAATAATCTAGACCAGTGATTCCCAACATGGGGCCCACGCCCCACAAGAGGGCAGTTTGAGTTTTTCTATGAAGGCTTGTGTGGGACCTTCTTTTATTTTTTTTATATCAGTTAAAATTTTTAATTTTTGAACAATTTCTCTCTCTCTCTCTCTTGTGTGTGTGTGTGATGACTTCTTTCTTCTATTTTTCTCTCAGTGGAAGGGCTTTAAGGGTTCTTACCGTTTTGTGTTCCACGGTAAACTTATGCCAGAAAGATAAAGTCCCTGAGTGGCGCAGTGGTGAAAAATGCTCGTCTTCCACTGTGAAGGTCCACGGGTTCAGAATCCGGGCAAAGAACATCCGAAGCAAGTTATGGAGCCTGCTGGGCGAGCACCGATCGCTGGTGCCTTTGTTTCCCACACAACTCCACTGGTTGGAAATTTCCCTATGGTGATATATGTGACTGGAGATGGTGTGCGGTAAAGTCCACGGACCCTCTGTGCCAATAAAATGAAGGCCACGAACTCCTTTAAATAATAATATTCTTTGCATAGCAGTGTAAAAACAATTAGTTAATTGTTTTCTCATCCAAGGTCACGGACCCCCCCCCCCCCCGATTAAGAGAACCGCTGCCTTATGACCAAGTGGAGAGAAATGGGGTGGGGACAAAGAACTCTGGTTTCACAATTTGAGGCAAAGCAAAAAATAAATAAAACAATTTTGTTATGGAACTTTGCAGTTTCTCTCACCGAGGGGGGGGGGGCAGAGGGTACACGGGGACGTAAGGATTTCAGGAATGCTAGTGAGGCATGGCCTAAAAAGGTTGGGAACCGCTCAACCAAGGGGGCCATATGGCCCCCTTGTGGTACTGGGATACTTCAAGGGGGCCACGGAAGAAAATGGAGAAGGGGGCCATGACAGGTGGTTTGGAGAGCTGAGAAGAAAAATGAAGGTGTGAAGAAATAAAGATTTTATATTAGTGACTAACACTTACAGTGAGAGAGAGAACCCAACAAAACCACCCATAAAACCAGGGCCTTCTTTAGGGCATGGATCCACCCAGGCCTCACCGCCTACATTTTGCAACAAGTTCCCTAGGATGGGGTTTTTCTCAAGTCCCCGGCTAAATTTTTCAGACCCCCTTCCCTATATGAAATTTATTGTATGAAAAACAAAAAAAAAAAAAAAGATGAAAACCATATTAGGCCCCGGGCTGTAGCTCTGTCAGTCCCACTCTTGTGAGGGGCCTCATGCCCATAAGTGACCCTACCTTATGATATTTTGTATAGTACAATTAATTTTGAAAATAAGTAGGAAATATGTAGGCTGTTTATTTCCAGCTAAAGTATGGGACTACCATAGCATCATTTTGCCTAAGGAGGGGGGGCCCTATGATATCGAGACGGTCCTGATAGAACTCGGACTAGCGGGGAGATCAATAAATTCTAGGCTACTGGTATGGAGGCCAATTTTCTTTGCAAAATTTTCGTTCAGTATAAATTCACTGAAAAAAATCATTTCAATACGTATAAAGTGTCTTGCTTCTAGATGAGAGTTGAAATTTCTGGGGGTAAGGCAGGGGAGCCACGAGAAAAAAATATGGCTCAAAGGGGGCCACGGGCATAAAAAGGTTAAGAAACACTGATCTATAGATGTTGCCTGCCTATTGCATTGGTCGATGAGAAGAAACCATATCAAGCTGGAGTCAAAGGCTTCATTTATTATTGCTTTATTTTGATTGTGCCGTAGGATATTCCCAATGAATCCATTCGCAAATGTATTCATTCAAATGTACTTCTTTCAGAGAACGAGTTGGTTCTGGTGATCGACGATACAACGCTATTCAGTCTCACCGACGATTTTTCGGATCTCGCTGTCGGCAAAGTCAAGAAAGTCGTCATAGACCAAACCGAAATCGAGACTCTACCCACGGGAGTGTTCAGCAAGTTCGAAAATGCCACGTCCATCTCGATCCAAGACAATCAGCTGGTCGAGCTGGATAGGTCCCTGTTTCCCAGACCTGCGAAGAAGCTGCGGTACCTTAGCCTGAAGTGAGTACATACCAAGGCCGTCCTTAATTAACAGAAGTGGGGCCCGGTGCGAAAATAATAGTGCGGGGCCAGAGGCGTCTACATAATTTTTCAGCACCAAAAAATTCATTCATTATTACAAAATATACAGGAATGTGCTGAAAAGGAATATATATATATATATTCCTGTTCAGCACATTCCTGTATATTTCTATATTCCTATATGTATATTCCTATATATATATATATATATGTGTATATTCCTATATATATATATATATATATATATATATATATATATATATATTAGGGAAGGAGTAACAGAGATAGAACCTGTTTATTTGGTGTCTCCTTCGAAGTAACTACACTGTGCAAGCATGCATTTTTGCATTGGTCATACAAAGATGTAAATGCAATTGCAAGCCTTCTTCTGCCACCTCCCCCAGTGCCTTCACAACCCCACCGTCGCCGCAAAGGTGGTCGACTGAGATTGGTTTTCTGTGGTTCCCAACTTCGAGGCGCGAATGTGACCCGATTTCCCCCCTTTGAAGTCTCGCCACAGAGAGCAACAGGCATACAACGGTACAATTATTCAATCATTGCACTTCTTATAGTTAGAAAAATTGATGGCAGATGGCACCACTACGCACAGGGATGGAAAATGAAAATTCCATTTTTGTAGCAGCACATTTATCAGTTACGTAGCACTAACTGTAGCAGTAAATAAAATGCACATTTTTTATACAGGGCTATTCAGAAAAGATGGAAATAACTTTAAGAGGTGATAGTACACACCAAAGCAAACAATGTCATCAAAGAATTCATGTTCAAACATGAATTCTTTGAAACAGCCGCTCCGCAAACGTTAAAACTGCATTCATGTTGAAATTTATCGGGAGAAAAAGACCACCACCATGAAAATCTTCATCACAGTGAATAAAAGGCGTGGACGTCAGGCCTGTGAAGTTAATCCAATCGTTCTAACAGTTTTAACGTACGGGATAATGGCGCACTTTGGTAATACTGAAAAAGCAGTCACGCATTTCATTCACGCAGCTGCAAACGGAAGTAACACAGAGGCAGCACGAATGTACGGTGAGCGTTTTCCCCCAACAGGCGGTTGCCCAATCCGAAAACAGTTGCGCGCTTGCATCGGCAGCTGTGCGAAACGGGATCCTTTCTTGCTTCCCGGTCTGATGCAGGTCGTACAATCACTGCCAGAACGGATGCATACGGTTTCTTCTTCTTCCCCAGGTTACATTTGCATATATGCATGATGTTCTTTTTCTGCCAATAAATTTCAACAGGAATGTCGTTTTAACGTTTGCGGAGCGGCCGTCTCATGCTAGACCATTCTTTGATGGCAATTGTTTGTATTGGTATGTACTATCACCTCTTGAAGTTTTCCTCATCTTTTCTGAATCACCCTGTATACATATATATGCAGTGTATCGTACGCAAGATTACTTTTTACTTCAAAGAACATTGTTATCACAGCTCAGAAGAAGCGCGGGGTGCTCTCCCCCCTCCCCCAACAAGATACAGAGATTTCCTCTAGAAGAAATAATTTTTTAATCAAAATTTTGAGAGACTTTTCTCTCTCTTGACATTTATATTTTTACATTCTCTACAATATCAACAAATAAGAGGCTAACATATGGTATTTCAGATTTTTAAAATAATTTGAAAATGAGTGTTTTTAGATTTAGCTTGTGGACTTGGTAATCACTTATTTAAAAAAAAAAATCACTACAGGAGAAACTTAAAACACTCATTAGAAATGCAAGTCGCTGATGTAAGTCTAAGTAGTGATTTTTGTTCTCTTCAGATAGTGTCTTTATTTCTGTTCATTTCTGAACGTTTGATCTTGCTTCTTTTACCACACAGAATCTACCCATTTCATATTCAAAATGATAAGCGTTTCTTTTTGAGTTCGCTCTTGATCATTATCTCAGTTTGATACAATATACTGCCAGATAACTTCTATTGCTGGGTTGCTCTTAGAATATTTATTAAAAATTCTAAGAAATTTAATGGATTGATTAAAAACTATAGAATTAAGTTATTTTTAACTTAAACTATAGAATACTGATTGAACTATTAGAAATTTAATAGAAAACAATTCCATTTTCACAAAAAATTCAATCCGAGTATATCTGTTTCCACTGCCTATTTATCACTTATTTCGTGACCTTTTTCTCATTTCATTACTTTTCCGAGATTTCTTCACTTAACCGTGATCGTAGACATCCTCAATTTACCGATGGCTTTCGCGTCGCAACTCCTGATGGTGAAGACGGATTCGTCGTTGGTGTTTTTCCAGTGCGATAATACGTTCTTTCGCAAACTTTTCTGTTCTGTTAAAGGATACATGAATGTTTCGTCAAATACAGCCGGTCAGGGAAAATTTATGGAATTTAAAAAATACTTTTTTTTCGTAAAAAAATAGCTGGAAACGGCGATTGAAAGGTTTTTTTTCCCCGTTGTTCTGTAGATGAGCGGCTATTCGCATAGTTTGACCCCATCTTATACGTTTTCGGAAGCCTGGGCGCCGAATCCTGGGGAGGGGGGGGGGGCTCAAGCTAATTCCATTTGTGGCCCCAAAAAATAAAATTGAGGGGACGACAAATGATGTTATCGAAAAGTACGCTTTTATTGTGACGCAACAAAGTTCCTTAGGGGAAAATTTTGTTTTTGGCGCAGAATTGAAGAGTTTCGACGTTTTTGTAGCAGAATGTAGAAAACGGCTGGAAATTGTAGCAATTCAATAATTTTCAGATTTTCTACCCCTGTACACATAACAAGCTTTAAACAGAATTTCACGTTAGGTTCACAACACGTACGCGCACATTACAACATGCATCAATTCGTTACTAATTCCGCAGAGGAATGTGGACGAGGTGCATTTGTGGTTTAATAATAGTAGTGCCTTCACCGCTGCTCGCGGTACTTCTTCGGAATCGCTGCCCTTTAAGCAAATATTCTTTATCCGAGGAAAAAAGGTCTCATGCGACAAGATTACAGGAATAAGCTGGTTGTTGAAGTATCAGAATGTGATGTACTGACATCAGGAAGGAACCAGGGAGTCCTTACACGTGTGAATGATTCGGTGGCCCGCAAGCAACCAGATCTTTGGAAGGCCCAATCATGAGTGTTCCATTTTGATGATGCGCCAGATCACAGGTCCCTCTTGGTCAGTGCCGTATTTAAATACTCTCCCAAAGTTTTTTTAAATGAGGACATGCCCTCATAAATGAGGGTGTCTGATAACCCTATAATTATATTTTCGCTAGTCTTTTTTTATATATATAATTGAGCTTAACCGTATTTCTCTTTGACAGTGGCAACAACTTGGATTCGATTCCCGATGATTTATTCACAGAGATGCCAAATCTAGAGATAGTCTATTTGCGAGACAATGATCTTACCACCTTACCCGCAAACCTTTTCAACTCTATCAGTTCCCGCAGCATCCGACTCATCGATCTTGTTCGTAAGTAATTTTTTCTTTCCTTATCAATTGGCATGGGTAACCTGGAACAATGGTGGGTACGCCATTGTTCACATTGGCACCCGAGAATGACCATCAAACTAATACTGGTTCTAAAAAATAATTTCGTCATAAAAAAATGTCATTCGGTACAGACAATAGTGTCCACTATCCAGCGAAAATATTGACACTTAAAGGTCGATACTGTCAGGGCTAACCAAGGCCTCAACTGGATACGCTTTTCAGCCAAGTATGCATGCATTATTCCTCCTCCGTGTAGTTTTGAATATGTGCTTAAAAGAATTCAGCCCCCCCCCCTGGTCCAGCGTCTCCCAAGACACTAGATCCACCTGCATCACCCTTTTTGGCTTTGGTGGAGGGAGGGAAAGGGGAAGTCTGTCAGAACCCTAGACCAGATGGTTCAATATAAGATGAAGTCGAAATGTAATCAAAATATTTTTATCCCCGTTTTACGGCCCCAAAAATTTAGCGGCCGCTCCCTCACACCTGCTTAAGTCCGGCCCTGCCAATTGGATTTTATGGAAATATTTTTGGGTCGTGAATGAGTCACGCGCTGTGGCGTAACTTTTTTTTTTTTTTTTTTGAACCAAATATAAGAGTATAATTGTCAAACAACTAAATTGCGGACTTCGAAATGCGTCCTGGAAAGACACTTCTGTTGTTAGTGCCGTCTTAAAGCATGAGCACAGCCAACCCTCACAAAAATGAGATCTGGTTGAAATTTTCGAGAATTTGCCGGATAGGGTCTCAAAAAATTCACTTGGCCTGGGGGGGGGGGGCATGATGCTCTCAAGAAGGCCCTGTTTGTTGTAGGGGAATGGCATGGGCGATGATACGGGGGGGGGGGCCAGCGTCATTGGTGAAGTTGACTGATCTTATGCATATATGAATTGACATCATCATCATTGTGCCCCCCCCCCCCCAAGACTTCCAAGTTTATCTCCGCCTATGGGGGATGGACAAAGAATTCTCAGGGGTTGTTGCTTCCTTGGCCCAAATCGGTTTTTTTGTCCCCAAGTCGTTTATAGTCGTATGCAGCCTTGTGTAACCTCACAGAGAGCAAATATGTACGGAAAAGATCAAAATAAACACACACACACTGATGAACAGATCTTTGTTTCACAGTGCACTTTTCTTTCTAGAAAGAAAAATATGAAAAAAATTCTGGAACCCTGAAAATGAAGACCTACTAGCATAATTTATGAAGACAGATGGCAGCACCCCAGAATAACACGAAACAAGCTCTGACAACATAGATATGTTAGTGTCACGCATACACGCACAACAAGTTGCTGTGTGTACCAATTTGTTAGAAATTCCTCGGAGGAATGTTTACGAGGTGCATGCACAGATAACTAGTGGATTAACTTGGTTGCAACATCATGTTGCGCCATTCAAAAGAACTAGTTCACGACACCCATTCAGAAGTTTGCCCTTATTTTTTGTGTGCATATGAATGTTTTGTAATCTCTGTCAAGTTTGACACCTACCTATACTGGATGGTTTTGATGACAGATGTCAATGAACACATTTTAATGAAATCGTAGGTGTCCAATCTAGTACACATGTATAGTAAATTATTACTTTGATATATATTATTATGTATATTACTTATGATTTTGGATCACAGACATCTCTCAAAAATTCAATCAAAAAATTTTGCTTTTCTCCAATTAAAGATAATCCTTGGGAGTGCGATTGCGATCTCTTGAGCGCCACAAAAGCAGCTGTTCATTTCTTGGACATGGGCTACTGCGCAAGACCAGAGGAAATGCTCGGGAAAAAAGCTGACAAACTTCTTGGTGCCCTAGATTGCTGAAGACTTGTGGAATTCAAAAATTAAAAGAATCAAACTCTCTCTCTCTGTCACTATCTCATATCAATACATGTTTATATCCCTTGAAGCATTCAGAATAACTTTCAATCTACAATTTTTTTCAAAATAGGCAATTTTCTTTGATTTTTAATGAAATTTAAAGAATAGATTAAGCATGCACGTACAGGAAAACCTCTATGAGAGAACTAGCTACCGCTTCTAAGACCAGACAAGGATATAGAGAAGGTTTATGACCCTAATAAACTGGGACTAAAATAAAGAAAATAGTTCTGTTCCCGACATAAAATATAATTATATATATATATGGAAACTGTATTTACTCCCATTAAATCGCCATGGATTAATGCCCACCTCAGGAAACTATCCTGTCAAGAGAGATTAATGGGTAAATTCATGTTTCAAACATTACACTATTACAGGACATAGTTAGACTTTTGGAAACTCGGGCTGAATATGATTTAGCTTAGTGCAGAATAAATTTTTTATGTATCCATACAAGAAAATATCAAAATAAATTATCCATACTGAAGTTTTAACAATAAAAAAAAAAGAAAAAAAAAAACATAACAGGGTCATAAGCTGTATGGTCCCATGCAGATCACTGAAAGACTCAAAAGAGATGCTTTAAGTAATGTCCAAGGGTATCGCTGCACAGTTCACATCAGCGAATGAAAGACTGACTCACCCTCTTGTAGAATCCTGGAGTAGTATTGAACTCGTCCGCCGCAGGAATCTGAGGATGAAATCTTCTGCAGCATTTACGGATGCCCGCAAAAGTCCAGTGGATTTAGGTCCAGAGCATGAAGGAAACACCACAAGTCCATCACGTTCGATCCACCGCCTGGGACATCAGGCTTTCAGGACATGTTGGGCAGTGATGCTTAAGTGTGCTGGGGCTTCATCATGTAAAAATCTCCTGTTTCCTCTTTGTTATGGAGTGCTGCTTCTCTGGCAGAGCAGAAATTATGCCAGAATCGAGGACTTGTGTATGTTGGATGTGTTTTTAAAATTTGCTTTTCTTATACTCTGAGTGGATTGCGACCATAGGTTATATTGTAAATAGTTGTCCCACTGTTGTTGGGGGTTATGTTCCAGGGCTGACCACGAATAACCCAAACCATAAATTTTTATTTAAGCTTTTCTTGTTTATATCTGCTTTGCATGACAGAAATAGAAGGGGACCTCTAATGATTCTTTTTTCATTGTACCAACAGTGAAACATCACTTTCTAGGTAAGAGATATGTGGATCTAGGGGTATATAGTAGCAGGTGTAGCTACAGCAATGGCTGATAGAATTTCAAGTTCTTGATATACACTATCTACCAATAAATATTTGGACACCTGTGATAGAAAAGAAAAACTAACTTTATTCAAAATCAATAGTTGGTAGAGCCTCCACGAGAGGCAATTACAGCGTGAACCCTCCGGGGGCATACTTTCCACAAGTCCTTGTGTGACTTCTAGTGGTATTTTCTTCCACTCGGCTTGGAGAAGACATGTCAGTTCCTTCACCAATTTTGGATGGGTAGGGCACCCCTTAATTCGGCGATCCAACTCATCCCAGAGGTTCTCGATAGGGTTCAGGTCTGGGCTCTGGGCAGGCCAGTCCATTCGATGAACCCCATTGGCACCATACCAAGCCTTGGTTAATCTCGCAGTATGACAGCTGGCATTGTCATCCTGTAAGTAATAGGAGTCCACCCCGTAAAACTGCCACAACGTAGGAAGCACATTGTCATCCAAAATAGTGCAGTGCAGTAGACATCGGCGTTGAGCTTACCATGAATGGGGACCAAGGGTCTTGGTCCATACCAGGAGAAACACCCCCAGACCATAATTCCACCTCCGCCAAACTTGACTGTTGGCACAATGCATTCTGGCAGGAGACGTTCTCCAGGCAGACACCAGACCCAGACCCTGCCATCCGAACAGTAGAGGGTGAACCTTGATTCGTCGCTCCAAAGAACCCGTTTCCACTGATCTACGGTCCAATTTCGATGTGCTTTGCACCACATTAACCGAGCAACGTGGTTGGACTTTGTGATCAAAGGCTTATGGGCAGCAGCACGACCATGAAAACCAATCAGATGTGCTTCCTTACGGATGGTATTCATTGAAACAATACTCTCGGATGCCTGTTGAAACTCCTCGCGGATGAGGGCCATCTGTTGGGTGCGGTTCTTCCGAATTTCTCTGGACAGCACCCGTCGGTCTCTATCTCCCAGTTTCGTTGGTCTGCCGACTCGGGGCAAATTCCGACAATCACAGCTCACCTTCCACTTCTTAATCACATAGGCCACTGTCGATTTTGGGTACTTCAGCTTGCTAGATATGTCCCTTAAGGATCGGCCATTTTTGTGATACCCGATAATTATACCTTTCTCGAAATCAGAGAGCTCCGAAATGCGAGGCATCTTGCGTGCAACTAATGCCGATGTTGTTTCCTACACGATATATACTGGCAGAGGGCGTGACGTATCTCAGGACCGCAGATATCATCATTTGCATAGGTGTCCAAATACTTATTGGTAGATAGTGTATCTGGCTGTAGATTCATAAATACCATAATAATGGGGGAAACAGCAGCAATGAAACTAAAATTTGTCAATAGTTTGAGTTTTCGTTGCAAGTTTTTCACTTTTAGAAAGATTTAAACTACAATCTTCTGGAAACATTTTTAGAAGCACTAGAAATACCTTCAAGAGTGGCTTTTAAAATGTTAATTTGAACATGTACAACTTGTATTTTGTTCTGATATGAGAATTATCATGGCAAAACTGTTTCACAGAAAACTAGAAAAGACTGCAAATATGACATCTACAAATACTGAAAGCAGACTATTGTTCGTCTTGATGGGTAACACCTCCAATTTTTTATAAACAGCTTACAAACACCTATATATTTGGTGTGAATTAGGAAGTCATAATTAACTAGACACAAAGCCTGCAATTCAAATGCTTTGACAATTCAAGTGGCATCACAAGCATGCAGATACATATAAAAATTTAATTCACGAAAAACGGGCTAATACATGGAATAAAGTGAAGTATCATGGAAATCAACATGATGTACATGAAAAAATACAGTATATATATATAAATAGCTCATACACACTGGAAAAAAACCCTTAAAATATTCTTGTTCAGCAAAGTTCATCACACAATTGATCAAGAATTTAAAATATACATTACTATTCAATATAAAATTTTAAATTGCTGGTATAAAATATATAAACATTGATTCGCAAAATGAAAATGATATTCTAGATACATCAAATAAAATTCTTTGAGAGTAAACTTTGTAATGATTTAAGATTGGCCTTTCATAATACGTAAAATTACAAGCAACACCTTTGTGACACATCAATAACAGCTTTCAAGGTGAGTTTGCCCATACAAAAAGAAAATATTGACTAGATGGGCTTTCTCCCACTTATATATGAAAAATTAGAATCCTCTGAGAAATAAAACTAATTTCAAATACATAAATATTATTACTTTCACATTCACCATATCAAGTTATAGTTAAAAATATAATAAGTATTGAGCGAAACAGTTGTGAGATTAAGTTTGAAATGGGCCTAAGACATTAAATAACTAATATACAAATAGCAGAAAGGTAATGATCACAGGCTAAAAGAGCCATGATCCAGCTGAAACTCTAGTTCCATTTTGTCCATATTTTTCTGTATATATAGAAGCAGAAAACAATTTAATTCAATCTTCTCTGCTGTTGTGAGATAAATGAGAACAAAGATAGTGAGTCAAGCTGACTGGTAATAACTACAACTGAGGCACGTGGATAGTATGCCTAGCGATCAGGTAAAACTTGAATAAAGGGGAAGGAAATGAATCAAACTTGTGATTTGATTGGTTATTCATTATTAAGAGTTACGTTTTTATTTGTTTAAAACAAATTTATGTGATTGGGGCACAAGCATTTTTTTTTTTCCACATTTCTGAGGATTGTCTGCATTAACAGAGGAGACTTCGAAATCATTAGCCACTGTTAACTGAGGCGTTACTATATTCAATTGTGGACTAGTTACAGAATCACAGTTCATAGCCATATACAAATGACCTCAACACTGTCTAAATCGGCCAATTTTTCAAATACCAACTAAACTTGGTTATAATTTTTCTCTGGACAGCCAAGGCGCCAGTGAACTACCTCTATTCATGTCTCCACCGAAAATTTGAGAGAAATGAAAAGAAGCCTAAACTCCTCGGCACCTTGTTCTTTCAGCCAGAATCATTATCCTAACTGAATGGCAGCAGTGGAAAAATAGCCTATATTCTTTCTTCTATCAATATCCATAATCCTGCACATGAGCAGTGCTAATGTCGGAAAAGTGTTACAATGCTATCTTACAAAACAAGTAGCTTGCAAAAATATATAAAAGTATACTTTAATTTTTTTACAAACAGCGATAGTGTGAGGATATGAAAAATACTGACTCTCTCATTTTTAGAAGGTATCACAAAAATTGGGCCATCACATGATCAATCAAATCATTACAATCGACATCACCACAAAGATTCCAGCGAGCCTCTATGAAAGCAATTTCGTATGATATTTTCTCATTTTAAAGCAAACAGAGGAGACCTAATAAAAAGACTAGCGATAAATATTTGATAAAAATAAAAATTTATACATAAATTTTTTTTAGAAAACTTCCACAAAAATTTGAACGTTATAATAAAACTTGGTAATGCCTCAACATGCCATAACTGTAATTATAAATGTTATAATCGCCCATCCATGATTGAACTTTGTTATAACTTAGAAGAAAAGACATTTTAATTAAAATCTAACTTTCTTTTGCACACTTCGAGGAGGCGTTGAACCATAATACATGCTAGTCATATGCTACCTCGAGAGAAGCCCGGTTTGCTTCAGCAGTTTCTTTTGTTTCTGGTGCTTGGTCTGCGTGTCCTTGAAGTGCTGTAAAAGTTCTTCGAAATTAACGAATGGCGGAATATGGCGTTGTTCTGAGGATAGTCTGAAATGATTAATATAAAATTAATGATATGTGTAATACTGTGGTGCTCTAAACATGTTATATCTATATATTGAAACACCAATTTCTGATAACATTTTATTTTTCATTTACTTAAATGATACAGCCAACGTTCATTAGAGTGAACAGTGACCCTGTTAAAACAACAGGTATGATAAATCCAAAATGTTTTCATTCAACAACTATCTTATGCTTACCTTCCAACATAACCACGGGACTGCCCAGATTATTTTACAGGATACTGTTTTCATGAAAATCTTTATTACTTGTGTGAAAACGATCCTAAATTTTGTGAAAAGCAATCTAGCTGATTTGGTACAAAAGAAATGAAATGTCAAATTTAGGTTTCATTAATTTGCATTTTGTGAAGGGCCAGAAGTGGACCCTAATTTCAATTAGGCAGACTCCTAATAACGTCCATTTTCGACAGAATGATAGGTTAACTGTATAAAGAAAGCGAACTGAAATAGCTACTGTATAGTTAGTTTTTTTCTGGGAAAATCCAAAACCAGATCTGAACCAAGGATGTTCGACCTTCGGGCCACTTCACTGAATTGACAAAGTGTCGTAGGCCACTTTATTAAGTTATCTGGAAGCAGGTTATCTATCGCAGGTCACTTAAGTTATCTGGAACTGTGCCATGGGACACTCAAGTGATCTAGAACTGTCCCACAGTTCACTCAAGTGACCTGAAAATGTATAACAGGCAGCTTTAGTGATCTGTAAATGTACCACAAGCCACTTACATGACCTGGAAATATGTCACAGGTCACTCAAGTGATATGGAACCGTACCGTAGTCACATGAATGATCCAGAAATGAACCACCTAACTCATTATTTTTACAAAATTATGTTTGAGAGTCTCAGGCCATAGTTGAGCATATATACACTACACAGTCTGTGTTAAATTTTACCAATTGACACATTTTTACAAACTAGTCCTCAGGTCTCCAACAATATGCTATAGTTATAGAACTAATATTTATATGGATCTGTTTCATTTTACAAACTGTTTTATTCATTCAATCTCTATTAAAAAAAAAAATGTTTTCCTTCTTTCGATAATATTCTTCAGGCGCATTAAATTTTTTTAACCAAATCAACAAGATTGTTATAATACTCAGAGTTCAAGTTGAACATTTTTCATTTCTGAAGCAATATTAAGGGATGGTTGAAAATTGGACCTCCATTTTTTTCACAACAAAAAACCAATAGGATTTCTCCTGGTGGTATAGTTCACAGAAATTTTCAAGTGATAATATATTAATTGTTATTATAATTATTAATTATAATAATTATTAAACCTATCAAGTTAAGTTTTTTATTAAGTTTATTAAACCTATCATGTCAAGTATTACAGCCTATGAATCAAGAAATCATTCAGTCTTTCAGAAAATTGCTTCAGTAGAGAAATTCATTTTTAATTTAGAATGCTGAAAATATTATGAAATCAATGTTCTTGCTGCAGCACATTTCTTAAATACAGCACATGGAATGATGTCTCAGAGTATGCAATTACATACTCCTTTCCCCCCCCCCCCCCCCGCAGTACTAAAAAAAAATGAAGCAGAGATGGATGAGAAAAATGTTATTGAATGAATTTACGATGAAAGCACTTCAAAATGAAGTGATGAAATTCCTGAATGTTACTTTTCAAGACCAACTGATTAAAGAGCTGGTTGATGATGAAATTAATTAAATACCATTTTAGAAGATTCTTGCTGAATTATAGATCAAGAAATCATTAACATTAATCATCTTAGTTATCTGAAGAGAAATAAGAGTTAAAGCCCAAAGAAAGCGCCCATAAATCAAAGTCGAGGTAAGCCTGTCCAGGTATTAACAGAACTTCTAATATGAACAAAAGCCAAAAGATCATTGAAATTGATGTCATCTCCCTTCTAACTCAAAAATTAAGGCAAAAAAAAGGAATAAAACAATATAATTCAAAGTTACAAACTTGGGCTTCTCTGGTGGCATCAACTGAACATTAGGTACACATGCTAGCCTATGTCGAAGGGTGTGAAATGCTTCAGTTTGGGGCAAAAGCATCAGAAGTCCATACAGGGTTTTGATCAAGGAAGGGTTTTGTGGTGCATCAAGCAGCTGAAGTCTTAGATCTGAAAAGCAATTTTAAAAAATCAGTTCTAACATGATTATAGAATTATGTTATGTATAAGAGAGTATTCATTCTAAAAATGATAAATTAAAAAAAAATTGTACCAAAGTAAATCTATATTTTATCACTAAACTGATTCAGAGTGACTGGATGAAAGCTTCTCAAGATCGACTTTGTAGTATTAACATAAACAGTTCTGCACTTGCTGAAGTACTCCTGAAGGTAACTAAACTTGTAGCAAGCGAAACATTAACCCTTTGACTGCTTCATTTTTTTTTTCATCAAAATCACTTTAAAAATTGCATATTTTTTAATTACATATTTCAAATCTACATGTATTTGAGAGTTAAAATATGTAACAAATTTTTGTAACGAATATTTTTAAAATATAGATTTCATGCATAAGAAATATTGTAGAAAATGCACTGTCAGCAGTTAACCACGAGAAAAGTGGGATGAGCTTTTAAACAGATGAAGAAATTACATACACGCTAAAATCGCAGGATGAGTAAATTTTGTTACTTTCACGTTGCCCGTGGAAATCGAGGGATAAGCAGTCAGGGGGGTTAACCCCTTGAGCGGCAATTACAAATCACTAAACCCCTCCCCCCTCAAAATGTCATATTTCTTTCAATGAAGTAGACTTTTCTCTGATTTTCAGCAGGTGCAAACTAAAGTGAAAGATTTTTTATCAGGCAATGAAGATATTTTTAAATTTTGCCTCCCCAAAAAATCATGGGGCCCTACTTGCTCATAACGAAATCTAGCTCCCTGTGTGTCTATGCACAGAAGTTTGCATTGTTTAATTGGGTTTCTTTCTAACTGACATTCAGTAATCCTGCAATACTATGGTCTGATATGTGCTGGATTATTGAAAGTCTACTGTACAGTAAAGAAATAAAAAAATAATCCCTTTATGCAACTGAAAGCTACATCATTTTTGAACATCATAATATTTATTTTCAAACTTATAAGGGCTTCTCACATGAATGTCAAACTGGAAGGTGTGAGAACACCTTATTATAAATTGTAGGACACCTTAAATATTAAGGATAGGGCATGGAAAGGCATGCATAGATTTTGGAAGCTAAGGAAAACCATCACAGCAAAGTAAGTTTGGAAACTACTGATAATACAAGGAAAAAAATTATAGTTTCAGAGATTCATTCTGAAACATCAGTTGATAACTTCCCCTTCAATATGTGAAATCTTGAAATGAGAAAACATTAAAATATATTATGATTATTTTGGATCAATCAACAATCTTGACTATTCTGTTAAGTCTTCTTTTATAATTTGAAGGACTTGTAGCACACATGTTAAGTAACTCTATTTTTGGCACTTTTGAGTCAAGTCCACCTTCTTGTTAAAAAATGTATTTCGTACATTCGGTGCTAGATGAAGGTAATTCCAGTAGTTAGGTCCCGTATTTCTCAATAGACAGCAGCATTAGGAAAAGAAAAGGGCTGACTGCTTCTTGGCCCAATGGAAGAAAAATGGAGCTAACCCCCTCCCCTTCTTGCTGCACAAGCCCTTTTAATTATATATCTGAATACAATTTTCTTTTTCATATTAGGAAAATTACAGATCATTATTTACAAATTTTTGAACATGTCTTTGTGAATACGATGAGATTTACTTACAAACAAATATGGGCGATTCTATGAGTTGGACTAACTTGTCAATTTCAGTCAGGAAATCTACTGTAACTTCGATTTCACTACTGTGCATTCATTAAGGGTAAATTGTGTAAACTGAAAATAGTTTGAAAAGCATAGAAATGTCATGATAGAATATTTTTGTTTAATTATGAAGAAACTACTACTGAACATTTTTATTGATATTTAACAATTGTTCTTTTTCAAAATAAGAATGGATATTCATTTCAACAAGAATTCGTTATACAGTAAAGTCTCAATAATTTGAGCCTCAAAAGTTTGGGGTACTGGATAATCCGAGGTGCTGGAATTTTTTGAAGTCCTTTCTCAAACCACCCTTTTCTGTTTTTAGCCAAGAGAACATTTCTGAATGAGTAAGTTCAATCTAAGGTGTCTTGATACCTGTGTGCTACGATCTTGAGTGAAACCCTACACCCAAATTATTCACAGGCCCCCCCCCCCCCGTTTCAGTAAATTTATAGTGTAAAAAAAATTAAAACATTAATTTAATTAACAATTTAAATTGTTATGAGAACCCTTGTCAGCCTCCCTTATAGCAGTACAGTGGTAAGATGCTCGTCTACAACCAGCGGGTTCAATCCTGGACAAGGACATAAACAACAAGTTATTTCCTCGCAAACCTGAGGCAACCAACAATAGATGATGCTTTAATTTCTGACCCAATTCGATTGGCAGTAAATTGCTGTATGGCGATATGACCAGAGTTGGTGTGCATCAAAGTAACCCGCCTCCCCTATCGGTCTTGGCAGCGTTAATTTTAATGAACTATGCTGTTGAATTAGGCATAACAAAGGATAAGCTAGGGTCTAAGCTAGGGTTGGCAGGTTTTTGACACATGGCAGTTTTTGACTGTTTAAACTGTCACGTCAAAAACTGTCAAAAACCTCAAATATTGCTTTTCGATATAAAAATTCCCATTGGAAATGCACACGTTAATCGCATGTAATGTTTAAAGTGACTATGTTATACAAAGAATAAATAGTTAATATGATTCTAAAATAATTTTCTACTCTCGACAGAATTATTTTGGACAATATATATGTTTTTTTTCTTATAAAATTTGAATAAAGCATAACATGAACATTGAAGGGTAAACTATGAAATGATTTGACATTCTCTGATTCAAGATGATTCTTGACCTTCCAAAATTTCTTCAACTGCTTATATATGTACATTGATATAAACCATCTGCTGTACTCTTTTTACAACAGATAAGTGTTTAAAAAAATTTATTACATCATGTATGTAATGTTTATTTCTGTTATTATTAAATTATCTAGATAACCACTGATACTTAAAACGATACTCTTATTGCGCATAACATTGAAATATATCTAGCGATCACAATACTAAATTGTAGGACTAAAATGTCATTTAATTTGACAATGCTAGCTTGTATATGTCAAACTTAGTTATTCTTACTTTTACACTATGATATGGTACATTTACTAGCATTTATAATGCAATGGTTTTCCAATTGAAGCTGTATTCAAACGTGCAAAACAAATGCTTTGAGTATCAAGTCTTGTCAGCTCTGCTTTGGTTGAAAATACTCTTTAAAGCTCTGTGAATTTATATACCCTGATTTAAGAAATTTTTAGGTGAAAATAAGAGTTTAATTAGTGCATTATAACAGATGCTGCATGAGAATTTTTGTATGGAATAAAATTTTGGGCAGATCAGAAAATTATAAAATATCAAAATAGATTCTCAGTAATTATAATTCTGATTGTAAAACCCTTTAATCTAAATAAAAGTAAGTGTTTTGTTATTTAACATATCTATCAAGTTAACAAAAACTATTTGATATCATTGACAGTAAGATTTTGATAGTTTTAATACCAAGTTAGTTTCTGAGGTCAAAAACCTAACCCTGATACCCTATCATATATATTTTGAATAAGCAGCTCTATTCCACTTAGCTAATTGAACACGGGTAATAAGTAGCTTAGATAAATAAACCATAAAATTATATTTTATATGTTCTAGGCTCTTATGTTGAATTCAAAATTGCAAATTTCAATTAATATTTTGTTTTAATTATTGTAATAAATTAATGTTTAAAAATAAAACATTGTAATATGCAAAAAAGTAAGTTTTTCATCATGTTGTATACCTATTGTGTTCAAAACATTATCAAAAGGCATTCATTTAGGTTTTTGATGGTTTTCGACAGTTTTTGACGGTTTAAACCAGTTTTTGACAGTTTAAACCAGTTTTTGACAGTTTAAACCAGTTTTTGATGCTTATGTCAAAACTCAACCCTGGTCTAAGCCACCCCCCCCCCCTGAAAGTCAATTGGCATGCATTTATTTTTTTGTTTTTGGTAGCCCAAATGTTCAGTAATCTGAAGTGAAGTCTGTCCCATTCACGTCAGATTATCGAGTTATACTGTATTTTAAGAATTAGTTATTCATTTACTACAAATTATCAATTAGTTGTATATAAAAAATCATATTTTGCTAAGCGAAAAGAGAAAGTAACATTTCGGGGGAAAAAATTGTTTGGATGCAAAACTAATGCCAAATTTCATCATAATTGTTTGAGCTCAAATATTTTGCTCATGTACATAAGATATACATAAGTATGACACATTGGAATCATTATGAGAGTGCATGTAACAACGATATAGCAAAGGATACAATAGATGCAATAGCTCACACGCATGCTTATATGTTTGAGCAAGCAGGCACAAGGCAACTGTTGCAACTGGACTATGGCACCATGAGCGATACAAACAGCAGAATAAAGACCAGCTCTCCTGTAACAAAACAAGCTGTCAATACTGATTTTAAGAAGCCCATGCATCGGAAGCATTGAATGTATATGAAATGGCAGAGAATAAAAATCTTACTTCTGTTTCCAAGTACCTCAACCTGTTTCTTAGCTCAAAAAGCTCAGTTGATGTAAGCAGTATACTGTTCAAAGTGTGGATCATATGGCGAGCAAATCTGGCATTTTCATGTGCAACTAATATTTCTGACAAAGTGCGGTAAATATCTTCGGCATTCAAAAGGATACACAGCTGCCTGTTTTAGTAAATAATTTAGTATTTATTCCTTTTAAAAAAATTCCAAAAGTATTTAACTATACTCATATTCTTGAAATTAATGAGAAAAAACAGTGATATCATGTTATTTATCGAACACTATAGCAGCCAGCTTTGAAGGATGACAATTAGTGAGGTTTTTGTGTGAGTCCAAATTTTGCATAAAAAATGTAAAAGGGATATTTGAAAACAATGTAGAGATTTTTCATTTGAAACTTAAATTTGAAAGGATATTTCCTTTTTCAAAAACATAGTATCATGCAAGCCACCGCAGATTAACGCCAAGTCTTTAATCACCACCAACCAGTCAGTTAAATTACCTGGCGTTACTGCTCTCAAATCAAATCATGCCAACAAAGACCAACCACCACTGGGGACGGGAACAGGACATACAAACTTAACAGGACATATGGTCAAGTCAGATACAAATCATCTCTGTGATTTCGGAAGTTGAAAGGCCTATTGACACTGGCTATTCGCCAAAAATTTTGGCTTTTGCCCCAAGAATGAAATATTTTTTTGTGATTGAATGCAATGGCAAAAATTTTTACTATTTGTGAAGTCATTTCGGGGATGAAAACAAAAAGCAACCTGTCCTTTTTTCCGGATAAATTTTTTTGCAAATATTGTTTTCCCCAAAAGCAGGGATTTTTATAATAACGGTTGAAATTCAGGAGATATAAGAATTTTTCTGAAGTCCGGGAGACTTGGCAACTATTGAACACAATGTAATCAAAACTGAAATACAACATTTACCTATTTTTTTATAAGCTGGTTTAAAATGAGAGAAGTTTAGCCGATTGAAATCTAGTTAACTAGTCAGCAACTTGCAAACTAACCACCATCAAATTAATACCATAATGGCTTTGGTAATATTCCAAAATGACTTCAGTACAAAGAAAATTGTCTTTGAAAACAAAGTGCGGGGTATTATAATTCAATCTTTAAAGAGCATCGTCAACAAACTTATAGCAGGGTTTCTCACACTATAGTTCACGAACCAGAAGTGGTTCATGATGGTAGAGGTGGTTTGCAGGCAGACATGGCCAATTTAATTCTAATCAAATGAGAAATTATTCAATTGTGAAACTGATATTAGTAATATCCTTCTTGGGTTCAAATAAAAAACTAGACCCCTCATACTTTGGGCGACGATATTTCGAGGAAAAAATACAAGAAATTGCTATCCAACCTACTGGATATCTTTCATTGTTGCAAAACATGTAATTCTCAAAAAAATTTCCCAATTATTGCTGGAATCAAGGGCTATTGCAGATAACAAAAAATTTCAAAACCTGATGATCACATTTCATTGAAGAAAAACATGGAAAATTAGGATCTTTCGTGTTAATGGAGATGGTCTGTAAAATACGGATCATCCAGTCACACAACTCATAGTGTGCCCGTCAAAATATTTCTGACATTTTACTAGCCCTTGGGTACAAAAGGCTGAGAAACACTGATTTATAGAATCAAAGAAATCTAGAAACACACAATCAATAATTAATAATTTCACTAATCTTTTTACTTTCGTTTGATTCTATCAACCTTCTAAAATTTACAGAAATCATTCTGTAAAAAAAATATTCATTTTGGTTCATTTATCTTATTACGGATATATTAACGGAAGAATAAATATAACAGGAAAAAAAGAAAGCACCTTATGATAAAAGCTCCCTTATCTTTCAGAAGCTGATCATTGCTGCAAAACAAATTCAGTAGAGAAATCATAAATTTGGTAAAGTAGTCATTTCTTTTGGAATGTGAAATTGATAACTTTGATGTTGAATCACCCAGAGCATTTCCTTCCTGGTTTTCTTCCTCCTCTTTTGTTTTTAATATGGATGATGATGAGATTTCTGCCAGAACTTCCAAATCAAGTAAAACTACCTTCATAGCAAAAAAAAAAAACACATTATTTTTTGTTCAACTTCTAATTTTATTTTCAAAATTCAAGACTAAACCTCGTAACTGAAATTCGTAAAGTATGATCAGAAACCAATTTTACCTCATCAGATGGATCAGACAGAGTCTGCAATAAGACAGGAAACACCAAATTCATGTATCTGCACATCTATTGAAAGACAATAAGATAATTTTAACACGGAGTTATGTTTTTTTTTCAAGTAATAAAACCATTTACCATAAGAAAATATTTCGTAAAACAGTCAAAGTTCATTATAATGACCCCCCCCCCCCGTTCCATGGAAAATGAATGTTATATCAGACATTTTTTTAAAAAACTCAAGATAATTCATATTTTAACCAAGAAAAAATTGTTATAGCATTCATTTTGTTACAACGTAAGCAGTAGCAGTGAAAATATACCATATTACAAAACAATAATAAAATGGTGATAATTTACATCTTTTTTTTCACCTATGTACTGCATTCTCTAAGGTCAAAAAAGTCTTTACAATGGTCAAACACAACAAATTTGGTTTACAAAAGTCAAATACAATGTTGACAAATGAAAAAAACTGATTTTTGTGCATTTCTTTAAAAAAAAAGGCAGGCAGAGCTGAGTTCAGACATTGTATTGGACTGAATGGTCTTCGTAGGTCATTATACTAGAAGAAAAATAACATGAATAGGAAAATATTTGGGACCTATCGTAACGGTCTATCTCTATAATGGAACAGTTGCAATAATGCAGTCATAACAAGCAACGACTGCATGTGGGGAGAATTTATATGATTTAACCAAAGAGCTGATTAATATGTCATATGACGTCCCGCCAATTTTTAATCTAATTATTTAAATTTTTAAAAACTAACTAGTAATTATTTCAATTATCATAACTTTTTTTGTTCATGATTTCAAAATACAGTTAAGAATGCATGCAAAGTCAGTTTAAATGTATTCATGAAAAATTTTAATCAGAAAAATACATTTTATTAGCTTCAAACTTTTAAAAAAGGAAAAAAGAAGAAATTAATTGGTCAGCTGACTGGTTAATGTACTTACTATTCAAAAGTTCAATTTTTTTTAATATTGCACTATTTCTAGACAACTAGGTTTCAATGGCCAAAATCTAGAATCTACCAAAGAGTTTTTTAGGCTAAATGACTGTGGAGATTCAAGTACTTTTATACATTTCTCTAAATACAATTAATGGCATGATAAGGTTACGATTAAGGATATTCAAATGGCTTAAGAATGCATACATCTTTCTAATGATTTCATAATCACTGGAGTTATGGAAAATACTCAAAACATTTTTTTTTAAATGAAGAACTCAAATAAAAAACTTCACGCTCCATATTACTTACATTGTACTGTCAATACAAAAACAATAAAATTGTGTTAATGAAAGTTTGAGGCAAACAAAATAAAAATTCAGGTACACCCGACAGAACTATTGTTAAAACTCTAGAGCTGACTATAAAAGTTCTATTCTAGGAATAAGTGCTACATGGGCACATCTGTCCCAGTCAGGGTTGTAAAAGACCCAGCTCGGCGGGGGGTTTTTTTTTTGGCAAAATGGGGAAAATTGAATTTACATTTTCCACAACCTCAAAATATCTAACTTAAACATGTATGTATATCATTCATGTGCACAACTTATGTCTAAATATACATTTTTGGTGCCTGTTGAACTATGTATTTGATTAATAAAATTGACCATACACTAAGGGAATAATTGTTCACACACGAACACATCCACTTCTGCGTAATTGTATCTGAACCTTGAGTTGCATGCAGAACTGCAGCAAAAAAAGACTGGTTGTGGTAAAATGAATGAATTTGGATAATGAAAATTCTGAGAAATCAGGATGGTGCCTGAATTTTTTTTTCTCCAAATTTTTCAAACCCCACAGAAAGCGTATCAAACAGTGTCCTGGTCTATCGAAAATAAAACCTTTAGCTATGTAACCAGAGCCATTAAGTATTAAAAGTGATATTCCAAGAAATTATTACCACATTTGTGCTCCTAAAAAAATCATTTAAAAGTACTTCAAAATATACATCTTTCAAATACTGCCCTATGCAGCAATTTTTGAAACATATAAGCCAACCTCAAAATAAAGTTTTAACCTGAAAGCCACACATTTTCTTCGAAAACAATTTTCCCCAAAAAAACCCAGTTCAGGGGAGTATCTACCCGGAGGAGCAAATTTGACAACCCTGGTCCCAGTATAAAAGAAAATAATAAAATATATTCAAAAGCTTAACTTTTGTGCCACATCAAAGCAATCTAGTACACTAACATCGTGATGAAATTTAATTTCCATGTGACTAATGTTTTTTTGTATTTCACAAAACAAATATTTCTTAGTGAATGTAATAAATTTTATATGAACAGTTTAAATATAATTTAGTTAGTTGATATTTAAAAATATTATACAATAAAATATTCAGAGTAAATTTCTTGGATATTGTTTTTTTTAAACAAAGCATATGTGCATATGCACATAATAGTATGGGTGTGTATCTAATGTTGTGCATCAATTTTTAGTGCTGCCTTCTATTTTCAAACTATGAGTGAAATGTACTGATTTGTAGGTCTGTTGTAGTAGTTTACCATTGTAGGTTGGCAAGACTTTTGCTCTGGCAAGACTTTTTAATGAAGAAAAAAAATCAATGTAGACATCACATCAGTAAGCACTGCAAGCCTCCAAAAATTTTTTCAAAAATGAAAGTGTTGCAGCAGATAAATGAAAAATATGATATACATAAATAAGATATGATACTAAAGACAGACTTGATCAAATTTGTACAGAAAGCGGCAATATTTTCACACAAAATATAGTTACTAGTAATTTTAGTGACATTAACTAGTAACCAGATGTCAGAACATGAATGTGAATATGATAAAAACACTGAAAAGAACAAAATTAGTTCAAGAAAGCTGCCGATCATCGGCATAGATCTAATGAGTATTTACACACACAATTTAAGCTTCCTGCGCTTTTATTATATAAGTCACTATTTCCAAATGATAACAAATAGTCACATTCAGTGACGTAAAGATTACATATTTTTAAAAAAAAATAGAAAAGATTTAAATTCAATATGAAAAATTGAACGAAAAAAATGAGGAAGTTGAAAACTTAAAAGAATAACATATCACCTTCTCTGGTATTTTAGTGTGAAGATGGAATATCCACCTCAAAACTGCAATTCTCGTTTGCATAGAGTCATGTTTCAACTGCTTTGTAAGTACAAGAACTACTGACTCCAAATCTAGCTGGTTCTCTTCACTAAGAACTTGCAAGCTGCTGTCATTTGATTTTTCCTCAGAATCGGGTGACTCTTTCTTTGCTTCTTCATTAGCTGCATTTGGGCTGTGTTCTTCCTCTTGAGTGATCAATTGCATCAAGGTTTGATTAACTTCATTGGCAGTATCAATAATGTCTGAGAAGTTCATGTCAAGGCAATGAATACAAGTTTAACTATACAAAAACATCAAGTTAATATCCAGCAAATAGATGGGTAGATAAAATAAGCCATATATTAGTAAACAATATCCAGAGCTTGAGTATAATATCACTGAACTACACACACAAGAACCTTATAAAATGGTTCTCAAACTTTTTGTCCCTTGCCCTAGTGGACATGTATCTACTCCCCAGAAAAGTCTAACAAGTGCTTTATGGTATTGAATAGGCACATATTAATAAGGACAGCTCACAGCTGTGCCCCTCAAAATGGTTGACAATGCCCCCAAGGAGCCATGAGACACACTTTTAGAGCCACTGCTCTAAGGAATTTATAATGAATTAGCGCATGTGATTCGACTTAAAACTGGCTGCTTATGTAGAGATACTGATTTTTGGAAAAATTCTATCTCTGCCTCTACCTGAACGGAGATGAATTTTTTTGAAAAATCAGTATCTTTACATAAACATCCAGTTATCAGTATACTTTGTATTAACAAGTGGAGAGTACATCTTTCTTTACATATATGCCAGAAATTGTTGAATGTGTTTATAGCAAGTCTTGAACCTTACATGATTGGATGTCCATAAAGTTCTTGAAACACAGCTTTCCTGACCCCTGGATTGTCCTTTCTTTGATTAAAACCAAGCACAACTC
The DNA here is from genome assembly GCF_987345545.1 of Pholcus phalangioides. Lineage (NCBI taxonomy): Eukaryota > Metazoa > Arthropoda > Arachnida > Araneae > Pholcidae > Pholcus > Pholcus phalangioides. The sequence continues at coordinate 7,931,177 of NW_028301628.1, read as the reverse complement.
CAATCTATTGACATGCACAATTTACAACTGAAACGTGCATGTGTATCTAATAGTCTGGGTGTGTATCTAGAGTTGTGCATGAATTTTTAGTGCTGCCTTCTGTTTTCAAACTATGAGTGAAATGTAATGATTTATAATATTTGTATGTCTGTTGTATTTTACAGTTGTAGGTCCATTGCTCTTTCGAGACTTTTTAATGGGGAGACCAGCTCGCATTCACACCTTGAAGTTGGAAACCCTTGCAGTGTCCGCAAAAGAGTTGCATTTAACTAAACAGGTCGTCCGATATCCGACAGATGCAGCACAAGCAATTCAGGATTAAATATAAAATTCCTTTGATTTTATCATTCATATAAAAAAAGGATACTTCTCCGGTTCTCAAGATCTTGAGCCAGATTTGGGAGAAGAGCTGTCAGTATACCAGAAGCATAAGGCAGAAGTGTCACACCCGCAAGTCTCACGAATTCCTTCAACCATGTTATTGCTGTGAACTGAACTAGTTCCTCTGAAACATATCAATTGTTATAGGATTCAAAAATAATTAAAATATACATTCTTTTTCTACTCCAAATTTTTACCAAGATATTCCTTAACATGCTTTAATTTTGATAGCAACAGCATTTGAAATAAAAATTTACCTGTTGAGTTTGAATGAATAATTAATACATTGACCATGGCACAGAAATTGACCTTTTGTGGTTTCGCAGTAATACTTTGCAAAAACTCTCCTAATACAGATTCACACCTGAAGAAGGGGGGGGGAAGAAGAAAATTATAGGGCAATGAAATATAAAACATTTTATATCTAAGGCAAAATGGTTATTACAGCGATTCCTTGAATTACAAATTTTTTTGGATTCGACAAAGATTTTTTTATGTTTTTATGCCTTGACTAGTAAAGACTTTTGTGTTGATATATAGGATGCATGCGCTGACATAAAACAGCTGCATTGAGGAGCTAAATTTTCCCACCAATCAAAATCAATCCAATGAGTACCAGTGACTTCAGCCAGATTAATTCATAAAATAAATGATTAAGCTAAGACGAAATGCACTCAAAAAAAGCCTAGACTTAAGTATGGTTGCAATTCACATGTTAAGACTTACTAAACTGAACAGTCTGACCATTCTAGGAACTTTTCCATCTACATGTGTGTGAGAGAGAAATGAGCTGACTATATCATATAACACAACACAAAAATATGAATAGTACAAAACAAAAAAAAAAACACTTTTTAACACTATGACTCATAAACCCCACTGCATAGTGTAAAATAAAAAGATGATAAAAATAAAAAGAAGAAAAGACAAGAGAAAAAGTTTGATAAAAGGTTTTTCATCCCCCTTTAAATTCTCCTTCATCCAATTGTGAAGCTGTTTATCTCAGCCTTTGGTCCGTTTTCATTTTCACATAGTGTTTTTTTTTAAGTTAGTTTGAAATTTTGGGCAAAATGAACTAAACAACTTTGCATAGAAACCTTCGGGTAATGATTGTGATACCGAAATGAATTACCTTTTTTAGCCGAGGAATCACTGCAGTTGCTCTCTCTATTTCATATTCAATTTACAAATATTATAATAGGCAAAAAAATTTCCATATAGCATTTGATAACAATATTTATATGAGCATTTAAGCAAATAACTTTACATTTGCCTATGAAAATTATTATAACTATCAATTTCTCCTACTAATATTTGCTACTTTGTAAATTTTCACACGAAAAATTGAAAGAATTTTAAGGCAATAATTTTTTTGGAAGACCAACGTTTTCTTTTTGTTCACAAGAAAAATGGACCAAAATAATCTTTTTTTAACAATTTCTTTATGCATTGGTAACCCACATTTCCATGTTCCATTTAAAAAAATATTTTTCTCAAATTCTACTTTATTCATCATGCATAAAAAATTTTAGGAGCCAACAGGTTTTTTTAGTTGGTGACATAGCGAGCGGCTGCAATACCATTCTTCATATAGTCAATGCTCATTATAATGACCCCATGTTACAGTAAACAATTCCATTACAACGCCCAGTAGGATAAGTCCCAAATGTTTTCATATAGCAGCTATCTCATATATGTTTTCCTTTTGCTATAACAACCACCTGATATCACGTCCGTTTTCAATAGGATGATAGGGTCATTATAATGAGTGTCGACTGTATTAAACAAAAATGAAAAATTTAGGATCAAACTTGAAATTTAAATATCTTTAACATTAAAAATATTAACTAACATTTTTCTGATTTCAGCCGTCGGATCTCCAAGAATACACAATAAGCCATCCAGGATCTCGGGCAAGAAGACAATCATGTTGATGTCCGGAACTGAATCAAGGACTGAAACCTGCACAATATAGTCATATATCAACATCCATTATTATAATTCAGAAGTTATTATTGTTGGAATAGTCACAGATATACCTCTTCATTATATGCAAAAGAAAAATTCCCCTAAATTGCAAATCATCAATTTGCCTATTGAGTCTATACAAAATACAATACACAAGTCCAATATAACAAGTATGGCTTATAACAAAAGTCTCGCTATAACTAGTGATTTACAAGAGATTGTCAAAGAGCTTATTTTAAAGATACAAAAATATTTGACTACACCAAGTTGAAAATCAGAATTTCGCTACAAAAGAAAAAAAAATCTAGAAAAACATACTGATTTTTCTTTTACCTTTCTTCAAAGATCAAACTGTAGATGGCAATTATCATTGCACATGGTTATCATACACATTTATCTGAAGTGTTTAACAAAAGGATGGATACAGAAAAAGCACACTTTTTATTCCCCCTTCTTATTTTTAGGCTTTTCCATTTTTCACACAAGATGTGTGATGGTTTTATAGTCCATATAGCCATGAAATTGAGCAGTGATATAATAACTGAAACTCAATTGTTAGGTCCAATCTGGTTAAATCTGTAACAGAACATTTAACGATAAAATGTCTTCAGTCGATCAACTGCTGCGAGACCGAAAATCAATTTTGCAACTCAAGTTCTTTTCATTAGCTAATAATAGAACATAATACAGCGAAACCTCGCTACAACAATACTTGATATAATAAATTCCTTTACAACAATATTTTTTCCTGGTCCACAGAGCATCTTTATATCAAAGTTTCACTGTAATCTAAAAGACATTTTAATATGGTAAAGCAATAACTTTGAGCAATTTATAACAATTTATGACAAAGCAAAAAAATTTAAATTCGCTTGTAACAAAAATTTACCTCACGATTGCGAGCTCTCATTAAGACTTTTTACTATATATAAAAGTTCTGAGTTTCAGAAAAGTGTTCAGTTCATTATGTGAGAAAAAATCATAAAAAGTTTCTCACCCATGAAACTATAAATTGCCTGGAGAACTGGTTCTTAGAATATATTCTTTCTCTCAGAAGTGGTATGAAAGAGACTAAATCAAATGACGAACTTTCTGTGACAATATCCTGTTCAAATATACAAAAAAAGAAAAACAAATTGATCACACATCCATTTATTCATTCTACTACAGCTGGTTTTAAAAAAAAAGTTATACACATGGAAAGATGTAGCTGTATAACATATTTTCAATCACCTTCATTAATCTATCTACAAGTTCAGAGGCACTTTTCACATTATGGTCATGATCAGCTGCCAACTATAAAAGAAAAAAAAAAATCAAAATACAAATGAAATTAATAGGCTAAAAATTAATTAACATATATTCTTTGTTATTTTTAACTTTACGTTTCAAATGTTTACAGAAGTACAGTTGTATTTGACATAGTTTCAGAGAAAGAAACAAATCTTACTCTGCTGAGAGCATCAAATATATCGGTGAAATAAGGTAGTATGGAGCCTCTTGCCACTTTTGCTATGTTGTAAAGAGTCTCACAAGCATAATATCTCACTCTGACATCTTGATCCATAAGACAAGCCATGACTGGTTGCACTAAATCGGCCACATATAAAGACGTATCCTGTACAAAGTAAAGGAGGTTGCCATCTGATTAATAAAATTATATTAAAATATATAGATTTTTTTTCTTCCATTTGGAACTTATTTAGAAATGAAACATTCAATTCTTGCAATGATAATTTCATAGGTTGGAAAATACCAGTGTTTGTATGATGGCAAGAATCAGTACCTTTTCTACCATAAATAAAACAAGAAAAAAAAACTACTTTCGTGATCATTGTTTAAATTTTACAGGAACATTTATACAACACTTGTGGGTGAATTGCTTTGATTTTTGACTGTGTGGATGACTGACTTTTTATTAAAATTTTATAAAGTTTACAATGGTGACAAGTGTGCAATTTGAAGGTTTGAACGTAACATTTTTCGATAAATATAATTCTCATCTGGAAATCGCTACACTGAAGGTTTATCTGGTTGAAGTAATTTTCTAAATTTGCTTCATTATACAGAATTAAAATTAACATTATTATACAGCTAAAGTTAATTTTATTTTCTTTATTTTCCCAGCAGATCATGCATCTAGCAGAAGATGAAAAGCTACAGCATAAGCTTTTTTTTTTTTTCTGTTTATTTTCAAATTATGCAATAAAAATATAAAAATTAACTTACCAATGAATACTTGTATCTGACTTGCAAACGGTTTCCGGGTTAGCCCCAGACAATATTTCAATACTTGTATCGTTATCAATAGCATGTCAAATTTTGAATAAATTTGAAATAAATTTTCAAAATAATAGAATATTTCAGTTCTATTAACTGCTGTATTCATGATAGCATTTCCTGAGAATTTTCTCTCAGGAAAAATAAGTTTTAAATTTTTCACTTAATTTGTGGTTCTTAATTAAAACACTGTCCACCAGAGACGCCTAAATGAAGGAGCCATTGAGGGAGGCTGAAATTTGCCAGTTGTCCCTTATACGCCTGAGTGGTGTGGTGGTAGGATGCTCGTCTACCACTGTGAAGATTGGCATCCCTCGGGTTTGAACCTGGGAAAGCATAGATAGGATATTTTCTTTAACAAGCTTGAGGCGACCACCGGTAGACAACGCCTTCATTTCCACAACCCATCTCATTAACAGCAGTAAATTACAATATAGCAGGAGAGTTGGTGTTTGAGAGTTGTCCTTTATATACGGGACTCAAGCCCTTATATAGGAGGATGGGGAGTGATACACTGCATTGTAATTCATTAATTATATGGGAGCTCAAACAGCCTCAGCTCATAAGTCCCAGCCCCATGCTGTTTGATCTGCAATGTCACGCAAATTTTATTACTGAAGATTTAGGTACAGTCTTTCATACTTTATAATATTTGGCATCATTCCTCCGAAGCTTATTTTGTGCAAATATAAAAATAATAAAGTTTACTTTTCCTAGTGCAATGGCCATAGCAGCCAATCCTATGAGACCACCTTTTCTCGTGTTTGGGTTGTGTGAAAGAGCGAAATCTTGACCAAGAACTTTGAACAATTTCTTGATAGGAGTTGGATTGTTCCCTTCGTGAAACTCTTTGACCATTCTGGAATATATAAAATAATTTTAAATCGTTTGTGAATGTATATATGTGGGAAAAATATAAGCTTATATAGTACATAAAAATGATATAATTTGTGCCTAGCTACAGGCAGAAGCATATTTACGGGGGGGGGGGGGGCACATGGCAAGCTAAAAGCTAAAGCATAGTACAGGCATCTTCAACCAGTTGCTTGCGAGCACCATGGTGCTCCCATGAAGCCCCAAAGCAGAATGTTTTGCGATATTCTGCAACGAGCCCTCAGCTGACTGAAAATGTTCTGCGGTAAAAATTTGCATATACATAATAGCATTTTTCTACACTATTCTTAAAATTCTTCCAGATTGTTCTGCAACAGCACTGGTTGTTCTGCGACGTACGTCACACATTTTGGCACATTCTGCTTTGGGGCCCTGCAGCACCCATAGTACTCTATGCCCATGTCTAATTTAGTGCTCACAGGCACTTAAAAAGCCTACCGATTAAACACCTCGTACAAATTATATTCAAGGATTAAAATTATCCTGATTTTGTTCATTTGTATATAAAACTTGGCGTAAGGATGCTCTTCCTTTGATGATGGATACAGGCAATGCTCAAGACTATAAAAAGGTTGAAGACTCTGGCATAGTACGAGTTCCGACCTAGAGCATCCTTGCTCTAGGTCATATTTTGCAGAGTGCAGGCCACTTTTAATGGTTTGCAAACATGCCACTGACCACTTGAATTACCTGGAAATGTACCTCACACCACTCAAATGTGCTGCAGCCACTGAGATGAACTGAAAGTATGCCATAGCCCAGTTGAGCGATCTGGAAACGTGCCACAGGCAAATTTTTAAGTGACATTTAAAATGCTGCGGGCATCTTAAATGATCTGGGAACATATATAGTATAATCCGCCATTGATTCCAGCGAATTTTTTTCTGGTGGTACGTTGCCAAGCCAGGGAAATGATTTGATGGGTTACCATATCACTCCTGTCTTTTTCCAGATTATTCTATGAAGAAGACGCTAGTTGTATTGCCGTTTCCTCTCTGGCTTGTTCTAGATGGTTCTTTAGCTTTGTTATAGATTCTTCTACAGAACCAGGTGGTGCTAGTCCCGCGGGGATTTCAAATTAAATTTGATTTCGCAGTTGCTTTGTGTTCTTCCTCCTTTGTGTGTGCACGTTCCATGGATTATTTTTCAGATTCTTCAAGACAGGTTGTATTGTTCCGAATTAGTTTTATTTGTTATTATTCTGAATAGGGTGTCTGTTTTATTTTTTTTTTAAAGAAAATATTATTTATGCAATAGGAAGGACCGTTCTGACAGTTGTCTTTAAGAGAGTCTAGGTTTTTATTCAGTTTAAAGTTTTTATTTTTAATCTTGATACCTTATTTTGTTTTGATGTTTAGTCCAGAAAGTGATATTTTTTGCTATTATTTTTATGATGCTTGTTGGTTTCCGTTAATGCTATGTTTTCTTTCCTGGCGATTTTTTTCTCGGCATCCATATCATCAGTTACAACCTTGGCGACTTTTGTTGGTATGCTAGACATGTTTGGCACTGAAAAAAAGTCGCCAGAATCAGCGGCGGATTACAATATGGCTGTTTTAATTTTATTATCTTTCATGCACCACTCTAGCGGTTTGGTTATTTGTTGAGGGTATGTATGACCATGAGAGTGTTATCACATGGGAGTGACCTAGAGAGAGAGAGAAAGAGAGCAAGAAAGTTTGCAAGCATGCGAGCTGCCAAAGGGGTGACCCAAGCAGGTTTGACCGCTGCACATTACGAAAACCCGAATAACGAGATAATGCATTTTTAGGGGCGGGGCAGAACGGGCTATATCCCAGGGAAGCAAATTTAAAGAATTAGTGGTCAAGAAAATGAAACTAGGATGCAGAGCTGCAACTAGGGAAGCGAGCAGGTGAGTCCGGTGCCCCGGGCGCTGAACCAAAAGTGGCGCCGAATTCACCCTTTAACTGCTTCTTCTACATGCAAGGGGCGCCAAAATTCGGGCTTGCCCTAGATAACAAAGTATCTAGCCCTGCTAGGATGTAGAATGGTGGCAAAACCTGCAAATCCGCCCATAGTCACTGGGACACACTAAAAAAAAACTATTATTTCAATATAAATACTGAATCAATACTTCACTAACTTCTCAATTTCCAACGCTGCATTTTTCCTTTTTTCGTATAATTTGTCATTCAAAGCTCTCACGCAATGCGAGCTCAACGGAGCGTAATCTTTATCGGACATTATTAACGGCGTTAAATATATCACAAAGTTGACATTTCACGGGTTTTTGTTGAACCAGAGTTTTTTTTTCTGTTTATCTTCAATCGGTCACGTTGGATGGTAAAGTTTTTACATATTTCACTTCCTCATCAAAATTTAATTTCTACTGAAACAAATTTCGGCATTTTTTGAATATTTTTAGCAATGAAAAAAAATTATATATGGTAATATATCTCACAAATGAGAGGATAATCGTAGTTTTCATTTTTTTCAAAATCGATTCACCAACAAATTAACTGACCATATTTTCTCAAGAAAAATATGGAACAATTCGGATCATTTTGCAGAAGGATGCCAAAAGAAAGCAAAGCTGCCAATAGGAAACCTTTTCATTAACATAGGTTTCATTTTAATCCACAGTAATTTGCAGTAGTGCTTCACTATCCACGTGATTAGTAATTTTTCGTTGATTTCAGTGCATGGAGAAAGAATAGCCGGGTTTTCCTAGAAATAGGTGTTTTGCGCCGCGCGAACCGAACAGTATAATTTCGCGTCGGCAGCAACGTGTTACATAATCACGCTACGCGTTTGTGTTTACCTAGCGGGGCGCATCAGATCAGGACGGGTATATTATAGTATATGGCCCTGGCATCAGCTACTCTGTCGTCTGCATGCTCCGATTTGAAAGGAAGGGAAAGAAAACACACAAGGGTGAAGAGAAAATCGGCAAAACGCGCCCCAGGAACACGCGAAACCTACGAAGCAAAACCTGCACTAGTGAGTGGACGGTGCGACACGCCGTCCACTCACCAATAAGAAAAGCAGCATGACTGTTTTCCTACAGAGCACAATACGCCTGACGACAGCGCTTTACGTCGGGCGTGATTGGCCGACTGCTTCTGGAGGAGTCAAATGCGTCGTGCGCCGTGGTTTTGCCGATATTCTCTTCACTACTTGCGTGTTTTCTTTCCCTTCCCTTCAAACCGGAGCATGCAGACGACAGAGTAGCTGATGCCAAAGCCATATACTTTATATAGCCGCCCTGATCTGATGCGCCTCGCTAGGAAAACACAAACGCGTAGCGTGATTATGTAACACGTTTCTGTCAGAGCAAAATAGTCTAATTCGGTTCACGCTGCGCAACAAACCTTTTCCTAGAAAAACCCGGCTTTATTCTTTCCTCTGTGATTTCAGTAAGTGAAAATTGGCAAGTTTTTTTCACTTTTGGCAATTTTTCTGGCGGTGATTAGCGATGTCTTTATTTTCCATATCGAGGACCATGATTTTCCAAGTACTGTGTAATATAATAATATTGAGTTGATTACAATGAAGAATAAAAATTCAAGTTGGTTTTGTTGAAAATACGCAAAATACTATTAGCAAAACAGTGGGATGAATGAAATTTACTCAAAAATACCGGACACATAGTCATACTATTTCCAATGAACTCTTTGTATGAGGAAGTAATAAAGCCTAGCTATCTTAAACTTTTGTTTTCGCTAAACTAATTGCTGGTAGCACTGTTTGTTATTAGCGTATCTAAATATGTTGATCGCGTGAAAAGTGTAATCGAGAGCATTTATTTGCATCTTTTTTTTTTGAGGGAAAAGATGGATAAAATAGATCTCGGAAGTGCCACGTGCTGGGAGTCGGATGAGGAGACCGGCAAATGCTCCTCTGGTAACGAGATGAGCGTGATCGCCGTCACACATTGCACGTCCGACGGAGCCAACGATAGCGGCGGCGGCCAGATATCTTCGGCATCGGCCCGGAAATGCTCCTACAAACAGCATTTCGTCGAGGAATCCACCCTAAGAAACATCTCCCTCGATGAACTCGAGGAGTTAAGAGACTCGACCAATATGGACACTGCCGCGGATAATGAAGTCGGTAGGGCTTCGAGCTCTGCAAGCAGCGAGCAGAGCCCCATGAGACCCGTGCTTTGGCTCGAGTGGGACTCCAATTATTTCAAGAAGCCCGAGGGATTGCTACGCCTCGCCCTACTGGTAGGCATATTCCTTGGCTCGAGGCATATGCGGGGAGGGGTAGCCTACACTACCATCTGGCTGTATAGTTGAGATGCACAGAACTCTTGATGCATTGATACAAATAAAAATATGCTAATGAATACTTGTGAATATGCTGTATTTGGTGAAAGAAATAGAGGAGTTGGGGTTATCTCTCCACATTGTGCCTCAAGATTAAGTATAAATTTGGGTGATGCGAGTTTGGCAGGGCTTCATATTGTGATGAAATTTAACACGTTTGGCCATATAGCTTCGCTATTGGCCCAGAAATGCTCCTACAAACTGCATTTCATCGAATTATCCCCCTACCCTGAGAAACATCTCCCTTGAGGAGTTATGAAGATTTGACCAATGGGAACACTGCCACGGATAATGAAATTGGTAGGGCTTCCAGCTCTGCAGGCAGTGAGCAGAACCCTATGAGGCCCGTGCTGTGGGATTCTAATTACTTCAAAAAAACCCGAGGGATTGCTACACCTTGCTCTACCAGTAGGCGTACTCCATGGTTCTGGGCCTATGTTGGGTAGCCTACACTACCATCTGGCCACATAATTGAAATGCCCAGAACTCTTGCTGTGTTCATGTAAACAGAATATGCTAATGAATGTATGCATATGTGTTATATTTGGTGAGAAAAGGGGAAATGGGTTATCCATATATATCGTACCGCAATCATAAGGCCTGTTTACACGAGTTAAGTGATCAAGTGGTTAACTGAATTTTACGTCGTGCTTTAAAACCTGTCCCAATATAAGTAATCAAATAGTGAATGCTCATTGGAAAATGATGTCGCTCCCACTGGTGTATGCTCATAGTACCTACTTAATCAAATAAAGTAGATGGCTCTGTTTTACTCAACCTTTAAATCCCTTATCAGCTAAACCTGTGTAACTGAATGTTGTGTCAATTAGTATTGGCATATACTCCAAACTACTTGGCTTGAAATTTGGTTAACTACTTTATCCTTAACTCATGTAAACAAGCCTTTAGGTATGAATTTGATGATGCATTTTTGTCAGAGATTATATATTGTGATCCCCAAAGTAGAAAATACCAAAATCAGCTACGTCCATTGCAGGACAATCTGGGAGAATTTTAAAAAAAGTATATAGAAAACACTGTTCTGGAAATTTTTACCGCAGAACATTTCCAGCCAAAGAGCTCATTGCAGAACAATGTAAAACATTCTGCTTTGGGGATTGTGATAAAGTTAACTAATTTGCCATCATTAAAATGACAGCAATTCAATAACTGTTTGTATTGTGTAATCTACGGTTTCAAAAAAAAGTGGTAGAAAAGGGTCAGCTCATAACAATAAAAACGGAAAGTGTTGGAGTTGTTTTATCTTGAACTGGGAGCGGAATGGCTGTATAATACGATTCTCATCTATCCCAAATTTTGGGTACAAATCAGCAAACTGAAACGCTGTTTTAATGAGGGTAAATCGTCAGTTATAAAAATCACACACACACAAAAGGGGGTGAACCAAATATGATTACAAGTTGTACTTTACAATACCATTTCCACAATCTTAACAACTGCCTATGCAATAATTTTTTACAATAAATTTCACCAAAACTTGTTATTACCATTAAAGATATAAACACACTATATAAACTGAATAAAAACAATTTTCTTATTCATAGTCAAACCTGCTTATAATAAAGTTGGAAAAAACAGTGAAATTGTTTATGTGTGAACTTCATTACATCAATACTGTTACAGAAGACAAGATAAGCTATACGAAATTCATGGGAAATGGAAAAACTTCTTAATATACAAAAATTCTAATATCCGTTTTTGTTATAAGCCAACCCAATTGTATAATAGAGCACTTGATGAATCAAAGAAATTTTGGCATCTCTCGGATTGCTTAAAAAGCTTTTTTTTTTCCTGGAGGTCTAAAACTTTTTCTTCTATTTTTTTCTGAGACTTAATGACCCTATTTTATGTAGACAAACATGCTCACCTAATCTCTGGACCTAATTTTGTGTTAGACTCGTATTCATTGATTACTCATGAAAAGTGTCCATCGCCAACACTAATTTTTCAGTCTCTATTGGCAGCCTTGAAATTGTCAAATCTTGATTACAGATTTTGAGTCAATTTGAAGCACAGAGACAAAAACTAGAAATAACAAAATAGGGATTGTGGCTGTCAGATATCATGGAACCAAATCACAGCTGTTGACAACTTATAATGGTATAGATTCAGGGGCGTAGCCAGAAATTTCATTCGGGAAAGAGGGGGAACCAAAGTAATAGAACAATAGATTTGACCATCTTTTTCCCTTGCTAAATCATTGTAAAGTCATAAGTGGTACTGGTATTTTTTAAATGTCCCAAAGGCCTCAAAATACAAGTATCTTAGTATCTCTCTTAGAAACAGTCGACAGTAAATTCAATGCCATAAGCACCTCACAAATATTCTTTTGAGAAAAACTGAAAATATAAAAGTTAAGATTCACTGTTATAACTTTCAATCCGAACCCAATTCTGCTCTTGCCATGGGCAATTTACTACCAAAATGAGTTGGTTGTGCCAGAAAAATGTGCGTGTATTGGTCTATGTAGTGTTGTGAATGGATTTTAGTGTTGCCATGGCCCCCACATCCTCAGCCTCTAGGCTGAGATATTTTGCAGACCCCCAGACCAGACTTACTTAGGCCCCTTTATGATGAATTTATAGCATGAAAAAACAAAAAAAAAGATGGAAATCATCCCAGGGCCCCTGAGTTAGAGCCCTGTCAGCCCACCCTTGTGGGGGGGGGGGGCTGTGGGTGCTGCCATCTATTTTGCAAAGTAAGAGAAGAATAATGATTGCACTATTATAAATTATCAGTCATTCATAAAACAACTATGTATCAATTCAAATAAAAACTGGATGGATTACTCGAAGTACAATTGATTGAATACCAACACCAAGCAAAGATAATTTTTTAATTTAAATACATTCTTATGAGGGAAATCGAACCACCAACCTCTCACTACAACAGTCCCATTCAGCTTAAAGAACATAGTGTTCTAAGGTTATAAAATGTCTGTATGCTGCAGCTTAATGGTAGAGCATTCGCCTGGACAGTAAGAGGTTGGTGGTTCTTAATTCCCCTCAGAGGAAAAAGGGACTTTTTTTTTTAAATTATTCTTCACATAGTATCTGATCTATTGTATTTCTTATCATTAGCTGCGAGATTCATGAGTTTGATAATTTTGTTGCAGAGATTGCTGTTCATTTCCATAAGTTTCGTAACTGATTGTGCTTTCTCATAGTTGGTTATATAGCTAGTGCTCCTTAGAGGAGCCGGGCAGTGACGTCTTAACGCATGGGCCCACCTCAAGAGAAAAGGCCCTCAGAAAAATTAGTGGTTGAATTTTTTGAGAATTTGCCAGACAGGTCCTTTCAAAAGTCCCTTGGCCCGGGGGGCCCATGATGCTCTTAAGACAGCCGTGAAGCCGGGTTTAACTCCCACTGTTTGTCACAATAGTGGTCCTCTAAAGTTGGTTTTCTGTGGTTCTTAACTTCAAGGTGCGAATGCTGATCTATCTCCCCTTTAAAAAGTCGGAGAGAAACAGGCCTACAATAATACAATTATTCAATGCTTAAACCTTAAAATTTTAATCATAGTTAGAAAAACTGATATAAGAACCACCCATAACAAGCATTACACAGAAACAAACTTCACGTCAGATTCATAACAGGTACACACGCATTCCAACATGTACCAATTTGTTAGAAATTCCGCAGAGGAATATGGACAAGGTGCATGTATGATCTCATTATAACGACCCCCACCTTATAGTGACCATTCCATTATAATAAGTGATCGGATAAGTCCAAAATGTTTTAATATAATGCCTCTCCCATACGTTTTTTGTTTTCTTTTTTTGAGGACATAAAGACCACCTAATATAATGTCAATTTTCTTTGGAACGATGGGGTCATTGTAATGAGCATCGACAGTAGGCCACGTTTTTTTTTTACACTTTACCTTACCAAATAAACATTTTATAGTGAAACGTGAATGATACAATTTTTATAATTGATCAATTATTTCTGTTGCAGGGCTGTTCAGGTTTGAGTCTAACATGTCTCGCTAGTGCTGGCACTGCTGAAATAGATGTTTTGGAACTCCCCGTATCGGCTTACATCAGAGCTCATATTTTTGTCACTGTCTTTTCCATCTTGGTCACGTCATTGCTGTTTTTCATATCAATCACTTCACTCATTGAAAGTTTCCCCATGCATTGGAATATCACTGTTAGTTTATTTTCAATTCCTTTTAAATTTTGAGTATTCGCTGCTCATACATTTGTGAATATGCATGAATCTTGTAGCTGATTAGCTACAATTGTACTCAGTAATCAGTTATTTTCCTTGATTAGCAGAAAAAAATTCTTTAGTGAAAATCGTAGAAATGTCATAATATATTTTGTAATAAAAATTTAGTCAAAAGAATTCTAAATTACCATGGTAAAAATATAACCAAACATTAAGTTTTGATTTTGAAAGTTCATGAATTGAAGAGATAACGGCTGTGGATTTTGTTCTCGGAACTTGCAATTTCTTAGTTAATTGTTTGAAAAGAAAATTTGATTGTATCTTAAATTAGTAAGATTGGCTTTTTTTTTTTTTTTTTTTTTTTGGCTATAGCATAAAATTATAACAGTAATTGGCAAAAATTTTAATTTCATAATCAAAAAATACTGTATATACTCGTGTATAAGCATAGTTTTTTTTTGTAGAAAAATTTGTTCATTAATTTGAGGGGGGGGGGGTCAGTTTTTGAGAAGAAAATATCAATCCCCACTCCACCAAATGCTGTAGCTGCATGGCCTCTGCACAGCTAGCTTGAAGATCTGCGACATCATTGAACTACTTTGGACGGCATCAGTTCAGTAATTTATGTATCTATGTTCAAACCCCCCCCAGATTCGCAAGAAATTTTTTGGTAGTGCTTATTTTATTTTTTTCCGATTTTTCAAGCTCTTGTATTGATAATTATGTGAAACCTTCCTCAATGTATTTTTAAGTGTTAGTATTCATTATTTCAATTTTTGGGATAGTTGAAAAATATTGGCATTTAATATAAAATGATTCTCGTATAAAATAACATTAATATATTTATAGCTTTTAAGTTTTCTGGAACTAGCCAGCCTACAAATATTTGTATCTTGATACTGAAATACAAAACTCTAAAGGCTGAAATGAATTCGAAACTGCAATGCTTGTTTATTTGAATATAAGGGGTTTTTTTCTCTCCTGGTGTTGAACAGGATGCAGCAATACATGCTAGCTTGAGCACTTTGTACATCTTCGCATCATCGATGTTGCTTCATGCTCAGCAGGAGTACCATCATTCTGAGCCTCCTTTGAGTGAGTGGACCAAAGTTCAAATGACATTGGCTGCGGTGAGTGTTAGTCACAAATCAATATCCGCTATGATAGTAATTGTTGATGATATATGCACATGCTAACCTAACACAACTGCATTGTGCTCTGAAATTTCGCTCCAAACCCGATTGGTTTACATTAAGGCTGGTCTGATTAATCAATTAAACGGGTTGGTGAATCGATAAATTGTTAATCACAGTTAAAAATTTTATTTGAGTTAATCAACTCGATCAATTTGATTCAAATTTCATTAACATTTTTATTAAAAGTTTGTTTATTAAAACTTAATTTTTGAAAAAAGCGATTAGATGGCTTATAATTCATTTTCTATACAGAGCATTTTGGATAAATGACCATATTTAAAAACATTTTGTGTTTTGTAAATAGTTATTTATTACATCACATTGTCAATAATTTTGGTCTTCTATAGTTTCGGGCAAAGTTATTCATTTTGATTAACTGCGGTTCACATCTTGTAAATTCTCGATACATCTAATTGTGCCTATCAGTGTTTTAACCTCCATCAGTTTTTGTCTTTTTTTTTACAGTGCTTTTTGAGTGTTTTATAAAACCTATTTTTAAATTTTTGGCCTAAATTTTTTTGTTTTTAAATACCTGGAACAAATTAAATGAATTTCCATCAAAACCTGTAGAAAATCGCATTTCGGCTAATGAATGTGATTGCTGAACAAATTATCTTTTGCTAGCAAAGGTAACTGTATTGTAATGAGCGATACTATCAGAATGTTAATCGATTTCTCTAAACTTTGAATTAAAATTAGATTTTCAACCTAGAAACATTAAATTTACTCTTAGATACAGTTTTTATTTAAGATGCTTTCTTATTTGTTATTTTATATACTATGCTTACAGGTGTTTGGTTACCTCAGCACCATATGCTGTGTGTTTCTAACGATTCTGCGTTCGTGTGCCACCCCAAGGCCGCATATGACTGAGGATATCATCCTGACCTCATTAAGAGGTGGAAGTAGCTAGTCAAAGATTTATGTTTATCTCATTTTTTTAAATTGTTTCATTCGAGTCATTATTATTGAATTTATGAAAATGTAAAGTTGATGTTTTTCACCGTGTAAGGTAAATTTGTTTGTTTTGATGTTACTGTGCATATGCAGTTTTTCCACCAAACACATGTAAAGTGCTTTTTTTTCTGTGGCTTAGGTGATAGTATATCTCAAATAACTCTTTAAGGACATTCTCATGTTGAATGGTTAATTTAAATGTACTTGTTGTTTATTTTAGTAATTACATTCACATGCGAGTTCCCAATGGCATTAACGTTGTGGAATTCAAAATATATTCTGTATAAGAATGTATATGGTGCCGTTTCATAGTCTTTTTGGCAAAACTGATAGCTCAAAAATCAAATCAAGGCCTGATTCAAGTTATTTTCATGCTATGAAAAATATAAAATGTAAAATTGCGATCAGAGTAATAGTAATTAGTAATACAAATTTTATGCATTTAATTTACATTTCGTAAACATACTGTTTCTCGCATAGGCAAACAGGACACTTACCTGTAGCCCACGAATTTTCAAGACACATTCAGATGCCAAAAATGACATCTTTCAATGTTTTAATTTTTTATAATATTCAAAATTTTATAATTTTCAAAAATATTAACAAATATTTTTAATTTTTGGTCATTGGGGGGCATATGCCCTCCATGCCTCTCTCTTCCCTAAAGTGGCCCCAGAAAATCCTGTTTGCCCAATGCCCGAACCTATGAGAAGCAGGGGGCCTACATACATCACCGTAAAAATGTATTTTTACCATTGGTAATGTATTACAATATTTAGTTTCAGCACATTGATGAGTTTTGTTATCAAAAGTCTTTTCTCTAGGTTGATCAGAAACTCTTTTAGTCTTATCAATTTCAAATTAAATTGTTTATTGTCCATATGCATTGCCTGACAGCGAAAATGCCATACCATAAAGACATGATTGAAAACAGACCAATCTCTGTGTGTGGGTAGATAATCAAGCACCTGACAGGTATTTTAATTTCCAAAGTATGACAATAAGACACTTAGATATACAGGCCATTACTAAGATATTACTGCCTCTTTTCCAGCAATAAATTATTGAACACAATGTTACATCGAACCAATGAGGGTCTGAATCGTATCCTATATTATCATTCACTACATGTGTGGTTGATGTGGCCTCAAAGTTCATCTTCATCTTGTGGAGGATTGGAAGTATTCGACCAATGCCCAATCATGCCCTACACAAATACTTGATTGGCTAGAGTTCTGGAAATGGCTTGAAGCGTGTGTTTGCACACCTTACTATGCATTCAGGGTGTGCCGAGCAGTGTGTGATCTGGTATTATCTCTGTGAAAGTGGTATTTGAGATGCTCGGAAAAAAACTGAAGATGAGACTGCATTACGTCAACAATGCATCATCTTTTAACGTGCCAGAAATATGACACTACGGATGAATAGCTGTTAGCACTAATGCGATTCCAAATCATTATTTCCACTTTAACAACTCATGTGTCACTTAGAAATTGTGGATTCATCCATACCCTGTGGCCATGTATCTCACCTCTACACGCTCACAAATTCTTCATTTGTGTGGCACAAGTGAAGTTTGTGGCTGAATACTAAACATTCCCATTTGGCACTTCATGTAACTGAGCTGCATCACCATTGCAAACGATTGCTTCTTCATGGTGTGGCATCTTTTCTGTCAGGCAGTGTATATCTGAAACACAGAATTCATGCTGCATATTACCATTGCACCAAATCACTATGAAATATTTTATTTGGCGGGCAAGTAAAAGATAAAATTTTCCTCTTTTTTTTTCAAATGATTTTTGTTCATTAATGTTGCCAAACAGCATGACAGTTTTGCTGACTGACTTTATTTGGATACAATTTTTTATTTTTTTTGTCTGTGTGATTATTCAAGTTGCTTTAGTTAATAAAAAGTGGAAACTACCAACATGTCTGTATACCTATATGTTATCTGTCTCTGATTATTCATGTATGATGTTCCTCAGAGTTTTATGAGTTGTATAGTTGTTGGAATCAGTAATGAGAAGTGCCAAGGGAAACTATTTATTCATGTTTCACTAATATCTCATAGTTGTTTTTTTTTCATGGTCGAAATGAGTTGTTGAATGGATCTGCAAATTTGTTTTTATAGTTATTGCACATATTTTCGTATGTGATTTCAAGTTAAATTTGTCTATTGTATCACTACATGAATTTTTTTTTTCATTGCAATGCCTTTGTACGTATTTTTAAATGTGTCAAGATAATTTTTATTTACATGAGGAAACATTATTATGGTGCAATATAACTATTACTATGTGTGCTGAAGATATTGGTAAATTCTTTATATACATTTTTGAGTTGATTTCCATATTGAATCAATGTAAGAAAAAGTAAAAAGCATGTCCATGTGAGAGCTTGATATATATTGAAGGCAGTTATTTTATATCAAAATTATACACTTTTACCTTTCTATTTTGAAGTGTCTTTTGCTGTCAAACACTGAAAAGTGATCTCATCTCAACATAGGAAAATATGCTGCTCTATTGCGTGTTGTGAATGTTTTCTCGAGGAGATAAGTTTTTATGAGAAACCCCGATTTAAGTGCTGTCATTTGTTTTATAATTATTAGAAATATATTTGTGTTTTCCCTGTTACACTCAATGTTTTCTTCATTGTCCAAGTATGATCACTGTAAATTTTTATCTTTTCTTCGAGAGAAGGATCAAATTGGTTTTTTTTAAATCATTGTTGGTAGATATTAATATTTCAATCACGGACTGTGTCATGACATTTCTCATACAGCAGTGGTTATAATTATTAAAAGATATTTACATGTCTTGAGATATGTATCGTTCTTCCCTTATTACAAAGCTTGAGTTTTCCTGACCATGGCAGCCATTTTGAGAAACATTCAAAGAGTACTCAAATCCATGACAGCCTTTTAGCCTGAAAAACTCTTGTTTATTGAACAATGACTTTAAGAACCTGATCATATATAGGAAATTATGGGAAATAGATTGAATTTGTAAATCAAACAGAACCGACAGTAATGTTTAAGATTTAAATCAAATCAATAATAATGTTTAAGATTTTATGCAATGATTTGAATTACTTCAAACCTCATAGTTTTGTTATTTTAAAAATATTTGGATTTTATTGAATGAGGATTCCCACAAAATGTACAGGGTGGTTCGAAAAAAATCTTGGACGTGGCTGATGACGCCACCGTAGGGTGCTACAAATGTAGGAACAAACTGGAAAGAATGAGCAAAATCTTGTGTAACATGAGATTATTTGACAAAATAGTTTGCATTATGCAAATACAATTATAAGTACAGTAAAATCTCAATTTATCAAGAAGAGTTGGTGCTGATGCACCTCAGAAACCAATAACCTCATTCAATTGAGGCAGTTCTTAAAAATGTAAAAAAATTAAAGTTTGTGTATCACAGATTTATTTTGTCTGATGATCGTTTTTCTCATTTCATATTCAGCTCTTGAATCTATTTCTCAGGTGTGATGAGCCAGCCCTGATTTGGTGTGACTCGTCACTATCAAGGCAAGTCACTCCTTTTATAGAAAATCATTGACTTCTTTTCAAAATAGCACCAAAGATAGGAGCTCCTTGGTCACATTGCTTCCTGAATCAAACAAAAACTGTTTCATGAAGCTCTTTTTCGAATATTACTTCTTAACTTAATTTAATAACTTCACAACTTATTACTTTATGCACTTAAAGTTACTTTGAAGTTACACTTTAAAGTTTTTTTTAAGTAGATCTTAGCAAAAACCCTTTTGTCAATGTCCACTAGTTATCAGTTCCAGTCTCCAGCCATTGTTTCTCCAAGACAGTATTAAACCAAGATTCTTGATAGATTATCCATTTTTGAGCCTTTTAATTACTGCTATTTCCACATTAACATCACATTTCTCTGACCTGAAGTTTTTTATTGGAACTTGTCAGTCTTAAAGAGCTTTGCTTGACAGAGGTTTGGTGAATCAAGATGGTAGTTTAGTTCCAAGTGGACAATGAAGAACAACTACTCTATCAGCAGCAGTGGCATCTGAGCCACGAGTGCTCGACAGTTATTTTTATCATGGATCCAAACACTCCCAGATTTAATTCAGAAATAAAAATCTGATACACATGAAACTAAAGATGAGCAACCACAGGTTTGAAGCACTTCCAACACCTCTGATCAGCAGCAATACATAATGCATGGATTGGCAAATATATTCAAAATTATCATGTGCTTGTGATCACGTTCTTTTTTTCCCTCTACTCATGTAACACATATGCTCCTTTCAAGGGGCATAGGCAGTGTGCGCAAATTATGGAATCACAGACATAGGGGGACAGAACAGATTCCAAGAAGAAATTGTTCTATGGAACTGAAAATACTGCCTGCATTATTCAGGGTGTTTGTAAACTGCTGGGAAAAAATTGAAGAGCAATAGTACACACCCATCAAGACAGACAATATTTACAATGAACCTATGGTTGCAATCCACTCAGTGTCAGAAAAGCATAAAGTAAATATTGTCCACCTTGATGTTTCAACAGTGAGAAAAAAAGACATAATAAAATCATAAGTTTCACAATCCTGTGCAGATCAGCAAAAGATTCAAAGGAGATGTTCAAAATGATATCCAAGGGTGTTATTGTACAGTTTACATCAGCAAATGAAAGACTGGCACCCCCCCCCCCCAGACTCCTGTTGTCATATTTATCTTGTCTGCTTCAACAGGGATTATGGCGAGATCTTCCACAGAAAATGCAGATGTGTCGTATACCAATGCTTTCATGTACCCCCACAAGAAGTCCAGTGAATTTAGGTTCAGTAAGCATGGAGACCACCATCCGAAATATCTGGTGTTCAGGACATGTTGGGCAGCAATGCTAAAGTGTGCTGGGACTCCATCATGCAAAAATCACATGTCCTGTGTGATAAGCAAAACAGACTGCAACAGTTCTTCAGAGGTGAGGACTTGTGCTTGTTGGGCGCGTTAACCCAGTCGATAAGATACTCACCTAAGATACTCGTACCAAAGGATGTTTAGAGTTGTCATGAGTTCGATACCCGGTTCTTCCTTGTCAGAAAACGTTCCTGACACAGGGATACGATAGAAATGCGGCATGACCACAGCAAAAGATTGCTACCGCAGGGAGTCCCCATTGAGGGGTTAGCGCACCAACCTCTCGATGAGTACAAAAAACAAGCCTGTTATTCGGAATTGGCAATAAATTGTAGGTCCCGGGGTCTAATTAGCCCTCGCATGCAGAAAATGAATGTTGTATGACAAAAATGATCAATGACTTGTGCTTGTTGGACATGTTACCGAGTTTTAATGTTTTGAGACACTGGGTGGATTGCGACCATAGGCTTCATTGTAAATATTGTTCGTCTTGATAGGCACTCTCATCCCCCTCCCCCTCTAATTTTCTCAAAAAAGTTCATAAATGCCGTGTATAATGTAACACCCTCTGTTACACTCATAAAGTTTGTGTAAACTCTTTGTGTCTCTATCATTTCTATGCTCACACTGTATAAAAATGATAGAATCACAGTAAGAGGCAGGTATGCCTGCGTGCTACTATTCTATCATAACTTAATAATAAATCAGTGAGCTGTATAAAAGCATAAAAGATCTTTTCTAAATTTTAAAATATACAAAATTTTCAAGAGAAATGGAATACAACCTCGGGCTTAATTGAATTGATACGGAAGTGTATACTCATGTTACTCAATGGGAATCGTGAGCGTGTGTGTGTGTATGTATATATACATTTTACCGTTAAAAGTCTCTGGACTTGTATAAATCTACTTTAGTGTTGAATATTATTGGATCAAATCTTGTTCAAGTAATAAGATAGATCTGAGTCAGATTTGTGTAAATTATTGTTATGGCTTTATACATATATATATATATTATATCTATATACACGTAACATATATATCTGTCAGCGTTCCTGTATTGTAATTGAGTCTTATCGAACAAAAATTTATTTATACTTTTTTTTTTGAATTATTAATTCAAGAATCTACTTTTTTTTACATGTTTGTCCGTTGATATGTATTTACGCTGTTGCTGTGCTCCATTTTTTGCTAAGATTATATTTACTTTGAAATAAATTATTGTTTAAATATTGCATCACTGTCGTTATGTCTTATAATAGATATCTGTACCTCTCGAGTTATGATTGTTCGTGAACATCTTGATTTATGAGTAATCCAAGTTAAAAGTTTGAAATATTTTTTTGCTAGAAATTCTTAAATTTTCGAGCAGACATTCACAGTGGCATTGCAGCCGAGCACCCACAGTGTTTTGTGGCATGGGCCCAAGCACCTCTAGAATTAATTAAGAAATCTAAATTTTCTACATCAGTCTCAAGTCGATCACCCACAGGTCTGAAATACTTCCAGTGCCCCTAAGTGTTCAAACTTACAAGATTGAACCATACAAGGACAAGCTCATTGAAAATATGAAAGCCCCGGGGCTTTGAAAAATGGAAGCCTGCAGTGATTGTTGTCATCAGGTTCATAACCCAGACACTTACTTTCCGACATGCACCAATTTGTTAGAAGTTCCGCAGAGGAACATTGATGAGGTGCATGTGTGGTTTAGTGAACAGGCAGACCCCCCTATAACATACTTTCATAATATGAAAATTCAAGAATTTACCATTTTCATTTCACTATATGGAAGGTGGATGGTAGCACTAGCAAGAACACAAAACAAGCACCAAGCTGACAACATATGTTAATGACATACATCATAAAATCCATTTGTGCCAGTTTCATCTTAAGAAAATGGATGGCAGCACTCAAATACATGCATGCACTAAACTTACAAAGGTTCGCCATTGGGGGGGGGGGGTTAATTAACTTGGACACAATTAACATCTTTTGAGGTAAAATTGTGGTAAATTATCTCTACGGGGCAGTAGAACCGAGACTACGTACGGTGTGAATGAAAGAGAGTGAGTGTCGTACGGCACTATATTTATCTTGTAAGCAAAACTAGAGCAAAGTTCTGTTATAATGAGGGCGCACAACACCATGAAAAATCATTACAGACTTTGTGGTAAGTATTTTCGACATTAGCTCATTGGTTCTTTTATAAGCTGTTCTTGTTGCATCAGAATTTTACTGTACTTTTATTCTGCATATTAGTGTGTACCATGCTAATTAATTCTTTTAGTTGGGTAGGCTTTCTATGATTCAGTCATCCTTGCAATTTGTCATTTTTAGACATGCTTCTTTTGAGCATAGAAGAGACAAACATGTCACTGCACATCTGTGCGCAGAAGTCGACATTATTCAAAATATTAAAGTTTCGAGTACCATTGGTTTATTAATGTTTAATATTCAGAAGAATGAGTAACAAATTAATATGCACCCAACTTCCATTATTTTTAATCAAGTTTACTTCAACGTATGGGTTTTCTCATGATGCAAATAACTCTCAGGAAAAAACTTAGCTTGTGATCTGTAGCCTCATATTTGTCCAGCCTAGAATATCTTGTTGGCTTCAGTGTTTTAGAGTTTCTGAAACTCTTTTCAGTTCCTGGCACCAGGAATAAATACTATGGCCCAATTAATAAAGAACCTTCTTGAAGATAGAGTGAGTTTTCAGCAGTTTTATGGTTTGGAGACCAGCTCAGATCTTTTCCAATCTAAATAACCAGTTCTCACCAAAGGAAGGCCACTTAAAAATCTATTTCTTCCTGTAGAGGCGTGTCACTTGTGCAAGATTAAACGATGGCTTATAGTCAGTCTCTATAAGAGGAGTGAGAGCATTCTATTCTCATGGTACGGGTAGTATACTACCCTCGAGTTAACCAAGTTGTGTACATTAAAAAAAAGGTGTTATATCCCTTAGACCTGTGCTATTCAACCGCTGGTCAATGATTCAATCTAAGTATTATACCTAATATTGTCCCTGTATTTGTTTTTATTTCTGCCTTAGCCATCGTACTAGAACATTGTACACATTTCCTTCTGCAGAATTTCCAATGAATCGGTACATGCCGGTATGTGTGGTCTTGTATTTTATGTTGTCAGAGTTGGGCTTGTTTCGTGTTCATGCTGGTGCTGCTATCTGTGTCCCATATTTTGAAGTGAAGGTGGTAAATGCTTGGATTTTCATGTTATGTAAGCATCATGTTGAAGGCTCTGCCTGCTCTAGCAGCACAAAAAATCAAAGAAACATTACAAAGTCAAAAAATAAATCATATCACGGCCACCCATGGTGTTGGTCACGCAAAACTTTTGCTCCGCCAAGCTAGCTCATCCCCAAGAGATCTACTGCCAGTCTGCAAATTATTTCTCGAATTCACAAATTATGTATCCAGTTTTTTCCACTACTCGAATTGGGAAATTCTCTCTTGACACCCCCCCTCCCTCCAGTTGATAAGAGCGATAAATTAACTCACAGTGTTTGAGAAAACTCTGCTACCTTTTTTCCTTCCTGCACCATTAGAGCAATGTGACTTACCTTCCCGCACCCCCTTGGATAATACGTTTTTTTATCTGTTGGAAAATTCAGGTTCTTTTTCAGTAATCGTCCTATAATTAATTTCTATGAATTCTTTTATTTAGTGTTTAATGTCTTTTTGGCTATGGCTTATATTTAATTTTGGCTTCCTTTTTTTTGAAAATTAATTCACAATATAAAAAAAATTTGAAAATTAATTCATATTTTTTTAAGAATTGAAAAATTCAATTTTTATCATCATTTTAATTTTTCAGTGTGTGAATAATCCAATGTGTAGTTTTTTTTCCATCTCACACCCTCAAAAATGCTCTCCCGGTTGAGTATCAGGTTTTTTCCCCCACATCATATAAAGTCATATTGAAAGCCATGCTTATTTCACAAATTACTCAAAACAGAAAGCAATTCAAAAACTTCCATAGCATAGCACTGATTGTAACGGTTTAAAAGAGAACAAAACCATGAAAGAAAATTTCAGCAAATTCATAATATTTAATTAATAGCATATAACTTTACAACAAGCTCAGTTGTATATCAGAGCAGTTAATATAGTGTGGTGATATACTTTACTCATGTACTTTATATCATATACATTTACATTTTTTTGTTTGTATTTTTTTTTTTTGAATATAATTCTACATTTTCTATATAAAGGCGGAACAACTCTATACACTATATTCTTCATTATAGTACATGGAAGCATCTCATCGTTTCATATAGCATGGCTAGCTTGAATAATATAAAAGAGGAGAACAAAAAAGTAAGCATTGTACATAACTCGTAATATCTCTCGCTAAATGTCTGCTGTTGAGCTTAGATGCCGAATTTTATATTACTCAAAGATAAAAAACTAAATGAAGTTTTGAATTAAATTTCTTAAGCATTTTTCTTGTATGTTGTAGTGATTGCTTCAAATGATTGGTTGAAATAAATATTTCTTAGTGTCATTTAAATGTACCCCATGGAAGTTCTCCCTTTGAATTTGATAAAATACGGTATACATCATAATTTTCTACCTCCAATTAAAACGACGTTTTCTCCACCATTAGTTTTTAAATTTTAACTGACTTGTCACCAATACTTGAATAACACAATTCATATGTTTTTTTTTTTTTGCCATGCATTCATAAAACTTGTTCATTTCGCTCAATAATCTGAAATTCAGCGTCGAATCATTTAAATTCTATTCCCCTCATATAATGAGATATACACACGTATACAATGATGAACCTTGCTTTTCATATCTTAAATGTACATAAAACACTTGCATACTTGAAACGATACTCTAAGAATAAAAATTTGCATTTCTTCAATTAATAGAGCTTCGAATCACGTACAACTTATGTCATGATCAATATTCATATCTTATTTATCGTTTAGACAGCAGTGTCTCATAAAGTGGGCAACATTGCCCATGGGGCTGCTGGAAAGGACCGGCGATGATAGAAATTATGGATACAATGTAGGATCCATTGTAGGACCCTATTAAGCTTAAGATGAAAGACAGTAGAAATAAATTTGGAAGGCGCAGCTTTTACAATGTTAATTCCATTTTCATTAGCCTACCATAACAAGGATATTTAATTATGACTCAGAAATATTCCCCTTTAAATGAAGGCTTATAATGAGATATTTTCAAAGTGGATCTGAATTGGGATTTTTTTTCCATGATTTTTTTTGTAAAAAAATATCTTTTTTTTTCGTAAAAAAATAATTCGTTGTATATATTTCTTTTTCTTATATATTTTACCATTCGTTGTTCGTTTTTCTTTTCTTTTTTTAAAACGTTTTAGAGCGCATGAACAATAATATAACAGCAACATACTTTCAACATATACACTAGCAACAAGCATATCCATCAGAATGCTGATTGTAATGCATGCATACGCACGTTATCTGCGTATGAATAACGAGGAAAAAGAAATAAATGCTATTATGAAAACCAACAAGACCTTTCTTTTGTACGCTCAAAGATCAATTCATCATCGATTCATTTTGTCATGAGACTAAATTATACTGCATACGAGGATCATTTCAAAAATAATGCACGATATGGCGCCACCGAAGAGTGCAAGATACAATTTCAATTAAAGTGATTTTTTTTTTTTAATGAGAAATAAGCAAAGAGTAAACTTCTAAAGACGACTTCGGAAAACAGCACGAATTTCTGTTACTTTTCTAATGAAGATTTTTAACAGCTGGCTTATGCGAAGATATATTTAGGGGAAAAAATTCTGCTGCCTTTGCGGGGAATTGAACCTACGTCCTCTCCTTTGCCGGGGGAGCGCACTAAATTACAAAGGCAACGAATATCTCAATCTTTCCTTGGAGCTCGTGTGCACTGAACGGGACCGTACATGGACGGTTGGACCTAATCCAGGCCAAAGCTCACAATTGCTCACACTGCTACCAGGTGACGGCTTATGTGTCGGTAATTGTGAGCTTTGGCTTGGATTAGGTCCGACCGTCCATGAACAGTGCACACGAGCTCCTAGGAAAGATTGAGATATTCGTTGCCTTTTTAGTTTAAGGCGCTCTCCCAGCAAGAGAGAGGACGTGGGTTCGATTCCCCGCTAGGACAGTGGAATTTTCTCTCTTTCCTAAATGTATCTTCGCAGCAGCCAGCTGTTAAAAACCTTCGTATGGATAGCGGGGAGTGACATCATCCTCGGATTTTTCTAATGTACGACATTTTTTATTGAGCAGTTGAGGATCAAAGATTACTTTGACATTACAGCTGCACTAAAAGAAGGATTAAACGTTGAATTTTTTTTTTTTAATCACCCTCAACGCACAGGAACGAGATATCTCTGCCCTGTGTAGATGGAAAAAATACATTCGAATACTTTCCCTTTCAAGCATTCGTGTCTCAAATTGTTGCTGTTAAGAAATCGTGGGTTAAAGACTGAACCGCAGATGAAATTGCCTTGAAACAAATGGTGAAATCTGTCATATTTTTTTCTTCTATTTTGTCATCTTGTTCATCAACCCAAAAAATTCCAACGAGCACAGGTCAAGTAAATGTAAAATTTTTGCTTATGACGAGTGGAAAGATTTAGTTTCATGCGGAATGAGTGAGACGAGAACGTATTACCAAAATATCTTTCAGCATTTGCAGTGGCAAAAAACCCCCATAAAAATAGATCTAACGGATGGGCCAGTAGTTCTGCACGGCAATACACATCAGCGCTCGAGGAAAGTTGCGATCGATTTGCTAAGTACGAGTAAGGAGTTGCCTCATTCGCCATACAGTGGCGTCGGAGTATCCACGGAATTTCGGGTTCGAGCACCCGCTCCCCCAAAATTGATTCATAAATCAAAACTTCCTACATGAAACTCAATACGATTACCCACGGGTTCGAAACACTTCCGACGCCCCTAAATCCAGATAGAGAGCAATAAATCCTTCTTATTGTTCGAAGTGGAACATTTTGTGTGGAAACACTGGTTCTTTCCTCCCCGAAAAAGCTTTCTTCAGCCGCCTGGCAGTTGAGTGGTTAAGGAGCTAGCTTCTGACTGAGCAAGTCTGGGTTCGAATCCCGGTTTGGGCATGGATCTCTATTAACACTAATAGATTCCCTGGACAGATCGTGCTGATCCCTTGGGATTTTTTTGGGACGTTTTCCCACAGGAAAATGCTAACGCAAAACATTAAAAAACCAAGAGACTGCGAAAAAGTGACGAAGGACACGATGGGACAGCTTGACACAAGAACAATGAACAGTTGTCTACATGAAAAAAACCTTAGATCATTGCGCCATCTACACGTGAAAAAACGCACTACACATAAAAAATATTTTAGTAATCACGTGACGTTGGAGTAGCCAGCCGACTAGCACGCGAAGTCGTCAGTGAACCAGTCGCGAAGGTCGTACTCTAAGGGTGCGCATGCGGGTTTCCAGTATCGGAAACACGCGTGCACTATAATCGCACCCTTAGTCACAAATACTCCAATATCCTAGTCAGAATGGCACCATAGAAATACAAGTGTTAGGTCGCCTGGACACTAGAGTCTTCTGGTAACGGGGCAACATCGGTATCCCTGTGTGAGGAGGGAGGCCTAAATCTCCCAAAACCGAGCCGTGCCGAGATGCAGGGCCTTCTTAATGCGTGGGCCCAACCGAACATGCTGCGGGACCCCATAGTGTGATAACCGGCCTTATCATTTTTGAAAGTAAATATGCAAATTGATAAATTGAACTTTCATCTAGGTGTTGGTGTCAGAACATCGCTTTCCTGGAGGCCCGTGATGATGTCGCGAAGTGTAGAATGGTTTTATAGGAAAATTACTATATCCACGGCAGTGTGCATTATTTATGGAATAACCCACGCAAACATCTCAGCAAGTATTTCAGTATCTTGAATATTTAAAAACCAATTGCGGCAAATACAACCGTGGATTACTCGACCACATACTTATCCCGGGAGGGAAGAAACCAATCGGATCGCATTAGGAAATCATTCCATGGTGAAAGATATAAAACATGAAAAAATATACTGAGATAATATACATTCAAGTACAAAAAGACAATACCAGAGCAATAGGTACATGAACATGCATTACAGGAAACATACATTATTTTAGAATTATTCGTAATAAAAAACAGGGACAGAGAAATATATATTTCTTTCTTTTTTCTTGTAACAAAATATATACGAAATAAACAAAATAATCAATATTTATTTTCTCATGAAATTGCACAAAACTAAAAATTCTGTCATTTCGAAATTGATTCTCTTAAAAAATACATACCATACAAACACACAGCAGTATCATAGAAACTAGATGAATTTTTTTCCCCGATGAATCCGGATGTATTTTAGTCATGAACAAAAATAGTTCTTAGACAGAGTCGAGCCAAAACCGATACAAGAGCGGTGTGGTAACGTGTTTCGTATCCAATCATCAAGGAGAGCTTCCACGTAATAGCAAAGGGCTTTATTTTTCCATGTAAAATGGGATGGGGTTCTCCAATGTAAAAATGAGTTTCAGAACGCTCCCTATCATGCGTGGATTGTATGCACTCTATAACAGAAACGCTTCCCTTAAACTCGAATGGGAATTCCATTGAAAATTTTTTACTGAATATTTCCCATATGTTTTGATGAACTAAAATGCTTGGGAACACGGCTTTATATATTTACTCTCGACGAGGTTTATTTCTCAAGTAAAAACTGTTTGGCATTTTTATAACGTGCCTTCATAACATTGCTCATGCGCAATGTCTTCTGATGTCACTTGCGCACAAACAAACTCTTTCTTTCTCCCTCTCTCTGCAAAAACAAAACAAAAAGAAAAAACAAATCAAACTGCCAGTGTCTTATGAGATTGAATCCGTTTTGCTTCTTGAGTACTAGAAATGTCACATCGGTAGAGTTTAATCGCCAACGGCTCAATGCCTCTTGTTCATTTGTAGGGTACACAATCCTCCCACGGACTTATTGGCGTACGACCCTACTTGGCCTTTCAAAGAGCTATGGGAATATACACACATTCTGTGCATTTCTAAGCGTACGCAAGCTTTTGAAACACATCTAAGGGTTCAAAAACCCACCTACTCCAGAGCACACCATTTATGCATTTCTAAGGGTACGCAATTTCTAAGGGTAGTATGCAGGCCTTCTACGCATT
The DNA here is from genome assembly GCF_987345545.1 of Pholcus phalangioides. NCBI lineage: Eukaryota > Metazoa > Arthropoda > Arachnida > Araneae > Pholcidae > Pholcus > Pholcus phalangioides. The sequence continues at coordinate 7,900,900 of NW_028301628.1, read as the reverse complement.
TCCAGCGCGTACTCGAAGGAAAGAAAGGTTGGAAACCACTGGACTAGATCATCAGAGATTACAGATTCCCGTACCGAGCTGGGTCGTTCGTTCACGTTTTTCGCCCTTCCTTAAACAGTCAGCAATTTACTGTCCTTTTCCATCATTTATTACAGCATTTGGGCCACAAATTTGACAACAAATATTGTGATCAATCTCTGCACCACTGTAACATTTCTCACGATCAGGAAGCGATAAAGAACCAAATTTCGCAAATAGTAGGCCATCTCTATTTTCTTAAGCATTTCTAGCCCACGATTCAAAATGGCGTCCGTTTGTGTACAGACTTTCGGAAGGCTGTGTGCATGCGCAAAACTACTAACACACGCATTTAAAAAAAAGCCAAACAGTACATAGTTTAATATATAATATCTCTCATACAATCCATAAAAGCCAAAATTATCTTATATTTCTTACACCATCGACAAGAAACAATGTACCATAATCCGGGGCTACTTTGCACCAATCTTGGAAAAAGGTTAATCGTTGCCTAGCGGCTTATTCTGATGAAAATTTCCAAACGGTTTTGCTTTTGCCCGACAGGAGGCATTATCGGTCAACTCATGTGTTTGAGTTAGTTATGCATCCGCTATTTCGGATATCGTTTGCTAAGCATATCTGTGCTAACTGATTGCACCTGGAATTTTTGGCAAGAAAAAGTTGCAGATTTCTGTAAAAAAACCAATTAATTAGAAAGTAAATGCTGTTTATTTTCTGGAGAAGCTAATTGTCGTTAAAATCATACCCATAATATCGTCACATTATTTATCATTACACTGTATGTTTGATAGTAATTGTGATGGTAATGTCATGGTCTTACTACGTTCAAAATGAAAATATTGCTTGTCTCAAACCAAAAGACCTCTCAAGACCAAAAAAAATCCATTTCCTGTCAGTTTCTTGTAAAACTATGTGTTAACTCAATAAATTTCAGGTGGGTCACAACGGTGCTTCAAAACATTGTCTTGCTAAAAAATAATCAATACACAAGGTGGGGTGTTAAGTAAACCGTTCCTGTAGGATATTGTGCACCGATTTTAATAAAAATTGATTTAAAAAAATTGTGATTGTTTTTTATGGCAACAGATCCGTTTTCTTACATCATCTTAGAAAATATCATTTCCAAAAATCATTTTACATATTTGCTATACCTAGCATATGGGTTTCTCCTAACAAACTCTCAAAAACGGTGCAAAGTAGCTCCTGTTATTAATCAAAAATACGGGGAGAAAAAACATTAATATTGAGCTAACCACCGAAATATTGATTGAGCAAACATATCTGACACATGCACACAATATCAAACTGCAAAACAAAAACAAAAAAATTCAAACATTCTCAACACACAATAGAAAAAAAACAGTAACAATATTTCTTTACGCATCTTGTTCAATATGATCGATAAAAATAGATTTCACAACTTGACGTGAGCATCTTTAGCAATTGTCGAAGCAATAGTACATGCACCATATGTGCAAGTGTCATCATAATTATTGCAAATCATCAACAACAAAAAAATGTCCGCATTTCTTTTTTTTTTAAAAAAACTATATATTTCTGTACGTATAAAAAATTTTAAGCACAAACACTTCTTCAGCACCATATAAAACGGTGACGAGAATAAACTTTTGCAACACTAATATGTGCATGGATTCACCCTCCCAACATACAATTATCTAATAATGTTTATTAATCTTCATGTTTTCGTTTTTTTTTTTATTAAATTGGATAATAACACTAACATTACATTTTATTTATTAATAATTAAACTATTCGATGATGCATAATATGTATAAAAAACATAGCTTTGCTCTTCTAGGCTTTTTACTAAATCTAAAATGCAATATGCTCGATTATTTTTCTCCTATATAGTTTTGCTTTCCGTTTTTTACCTCTCATGTATTTTTTTTTTTACAAATAGAATTCATGTCCACATCTATTCCTCTTCGTATTGATTTGTAGGCACTGCAGTTATTTGGTCACGATAAGAACATTTACGCAAAAAATTCGAAGGTTCTTGCTTCTTTTTTTCTTTTGTTTTGAGCCGATGTATCTACATGCGAATATTGCTTAATGGGTAAAATAAAACAAAAATTTTAAATGAAATATTTTTAATTATTTATATATATATATCTGTGTGTGTTTGTGTATATTTATGATGGCAGCCATCTTTAATTACTGTACAACAACAACAACGACGACGTCGACTTTTATTGGTTGTGGATGTGTGTGTTCAGGGAACGGTGTGTTGATTTATTGGATTTTCCACGATATGCATTTGCTGTCGAGTCGCGTTGGCGTTGCTGCTCTGGATATTCGTGTTGCTGTCGCTGGTTTTAGCCAGGGACTTCTGGTAGGCCTGTAAAGCCTTGAAAGCTATAAAAAAAGAACGTATCTTTCAGAATTTTATTTCTGAATTCATAAACATGAGAAATAATTTTGCATATACACAGGTCGATTCGAATTGTTTGTCCACGGGACTATCTTCGCAACCGCTGATTTTAGAAGTGCATATAGATGTCAATTCCCAGATTTAAAAAATTAGTAGTTTATTACGCAATGAAATATTTTTCGCGCCGAAGAAAACATATAATACAAAATAGAAGGCAAAACTGGGGGGCGGGGGGGTTTGAATTGAGTAGGGTGACCGTATGACTCATTTTTACCGGGTCGTTCCCGTATTTTTCGCCGTCAATTTTTTTATCACAAAATGTCCCGTTTTTTCAAGGCTACTTGAATTTTTTATCCTTAACTGACATCAAGGATAAAAATTTTGTCAACTTAAAAAATTATGAATACAAATATGAATATTGTGATCCAGCATATTTGTCGTAATTAACGTTTTTTTTAGTATAATTGATTTTAATCCACCGATTTACAATATCGCTCCATTCCCCCCCCCCCCATTGGTGATTTTTCAGCGATTTTAGCGATAATTGGCACTTTTGGCAACAGTTACCGATTTCTACTAATTAAAATCCTAATTTGCCATATTTTTACTGAGAAAACATGGTTAGCCGGGGATTGTAAAGGATGAAAGAGTATTTTCTTTTGGACTTCAAGCGAAGCGCAATTGAACATGTGTATGTGTGTTTGTGTGTGTTGATGGGATTTTTTTTATAAAACAAAAAATCGGAAGAATCTGGTTTCCGACTGGATAATTTTAATAAGGCATAACGTGTGTTATGGTTTCCAACTACGAAAAGCTTTCATGTAAACATGCGGTTTCTTAACACCTTATATAGGATGATTTCCAGCTGTAATGGTAAAAGTGTTTTATCGTTTTTTTTAGGCACGACACTAACCCGATATTGCAACCCTGTCGTCTTTCTTACTTTTTTCCCCCTCTCTCATCAGCAGATAAAGGAAAAGAGAGGAAAAACGATATCAATTCATACACCATTTCTTTCACCCCGTTTTAAAAATGTGACAAAGGATTCCACAGTTGGCAACTTTCTGCAACTGAAGAACGAGTTTTAAATTCCAGTCTCATACACGAGGTCAGACCAAGATCTCAGTCCTCCGCTTGCAATGTGTTAAATGTTGTTGTTTTTTTTTTTTGAGGGAGTCGTATACATCAGAACAAATTAACATTATATACAAGTTACTTATACAATGCGATCCTTCCAATTTTTATGCTACCTCTCACAAACAATTTCAGAAACCGCATGTTATTTGAAAACTTTTTCTAATTAGAATTGTGTTTCTCAATTGAACGATTGCAACGATAGTCCTGTGAATGAAATTAAACCTTGAATTATATAGTATTTACGTGTGTAAAATAAATAATATGCATAATTTAAAATAGTGTAATGAATTACCATCATTGCTGGTAGATGCTGCCGATGATCTCCTTCTGTATTGATTAACAGCTTTGAAATAGAAAAAAAAATAGAATTAGATTTCTTTCTCTGAAAATATAACATCCGTTTTCCGTTGAACGGGTAGTGGGGGGGGGGAGGGGGTTGTGAGACATATATTTTGATCACTGGTTGAAAATTTAAAAAAAAATCGGCAACAATAACTATGAAGCATGCATTTACTACTTGCAAAATTGTTGCGTACCATATCCCATGCCTTGTAGAAAAAGATAGAATGCTTCGCAGACTTTGTTCGGTCTCTCCTCCAGAGGCATTCCGCAGTCCGAAAGCTGGAATAAGCGATCAAACCAAAAATTTTCATTAAAATTATCGAAATTTCAATATAACGTCACACAATTACCTTTATCGTACGGAATCTTTCCGGATTCAAAGTTTAATTTGAAGTGTAATTATTGATCATTTGGTAGATCGTTTATTGAGGACACAGCTCTGTCACTGGCCGTGATACGCTAAGGGAAAAAGCAATTTTTTTCCACATTACCTTCATCCACGTAGAATTAGTCGGATCCATCCGGCCGTTCATGGTGACAGTGTCTTCCAGATGTGGGCTTGAGGCACCAGTGAGTAACAAAACGTGACACCTGCGACGCAAGAAACGAAAAATTTCGCGATGAAATCGCTTGATCCTTGTATGAGGTGTCCCATAAAGAGTTTACAAATTCATGAAAATTGAAGGAAATGGTGCATTTGAATGGGTTTGTGAAAAAGGTATTCTCACGAAGGTTTTTTGTTATTTATTTACGTTTTTTTTCGGTGCAAACAAAAAATAATTCAAATTTTTGTCGCTAGAAACGCTTCACGAAAAGTTTTCCAGCAGGAGTGATCGGACACGAACCTTTCTTCAATCTCTTCTGAGTCCATAACATTCACAAAGCTTCAGCCTGCTAATCATGACCGAAATAAAACAACTTCAGTAATATTGCTTTATCCACCAATGTCAACATCACAATGCAAACGCCAGTAACAGGATAGTTCGTTCAGGGATGAGAGCTGTTAATCGTACACCCTGCATTTTATATGGCTTTTGCAAATTCAATGTGATTCGTTTTCGTGCAGTGCCCTCTGGCGACAAAAATTTGAACTTTTTTTTTAATTTAAAAAAAAACCCTTCGTGCGAATAAAGTTTGCGCTATCCGCATTCAAATATACTGATTCCTTCAATTTTTCTGAATTTTTAAACGATTCAAAAATTTATGGGACAACCCTGTACATGAAACACGATAGAGATTCTGAGTGCAGGAATTTACCTGAAGTTGCGAACAGTTTTCCGCTTGACGGGATCTGTCTCCCGTACGATCTGCAGATCGGTACGCCTTCATTGGGGGGAAAAGAGAGAGAAGAGAAAAACCACTTTTTTGAGATACGTATATCACCTGTAAAGCTGTTTACTTTTCACATAAAGTATTACTGCAAAGAAGAAAACTTTACAACCGTGGTTCAGATCGGATTTATGCAAAATTCACCGCAAACAACTCCCAGATAGTAAAATTCACCGCTGTAAAAATCCAAACTGGGAAAATTTACCGACAACAGCTCATCACTAGTGAGGGAGTGAACGAGTAATTGAACAAGTGAGTTGGTGAATAAGCTAGTGAGTGAGTTGGTGAGCGACCGTATGAATGACTGACTGAGTGAGCGAGTTAGTATCCATATGAATGACCGAGTTAGTATCCATATGAATGACCGAGTTAGTATCCATATGAATGACCGAGTTAGTATCCATATGAATGACCGAGTTAGTATCCATATGAATGACTGACTGAATGAGCGAGTTAGTATCCATATGAATGACCGAGTTAGTATCCATATGAATGACCGAGTTAGTATCCATATGAATGACCGAGTTAGTATCCATATGAATGACCGAGTTAGTATCCATATGAATGACCGAGTTAGTATCCATATGAATGACCGAGTTAGTATCCATATGAATGACCGAGTTAGTATCCATATGAATGACCGAGTTAGTATCCATATGAATGACCGAGTTAGTATCCATATGAATGACCGAGTTAGTATCCATATGAATGACAAAGTGAATGACCGTATGAATGACCAAGTAAGCGAGTGATCGAGTGACCGCATGAGTAAACCGATGAATGTCTGAGTGGGCGAATAAGTGGGTGAGTGACAGATTAAGTGATTAACCACATGAGTGACAGAGTGAATGGGCAAGTGAGTGATGGAGTAAATGAGTGAGTGAGAAAATGAGAGATGAAGTAAATGAGTGATGGAGTAAATGAGTGAGTGAGGAGTAAATGAGTGAGTGAGGAGTAAATGAGTGAGTGAGTAAATGAGTGATGAAGTAAATGAGTGATGGAGTAAATGAGTGAGTGAGGAGTAAATGAGTGAGTGAGTGAGCAACCGTATGATGAGTGAGTACGCGATTGAATTACCGAGTGAGTGAGCAACCGTATTATTAAATGAGTGAGTGAGTGAGCAACCGTATTATTAAATGAGTGAGTGAGTGAGCAACCGTATGAGTGAATGAGTGAGTGAGCAACCGTATGAGTGAATGAGTGAGTGAGCAACCGTATGAGTGAATGAGTGAGTGAATGAATGAGTAAGCGATTGAGTGACCGAGTGGGTAAGTGATTGAGGGTCGAGTGAGTAAGCGATTGAGTGAGTTACCGAGTGAGTAAGCGATTGAGTGACCGAGTGGGTAAGTGATTGAGGGTCGAGTGAGTAAGCGATTGAGTGAGTTACCGAGTGAGTAAGCGATTGAGTGACCGAGTGGGTAAGTGATTGAGGGTCGAGTGAGTAAGCGATTGAGTGAGTTACCGAGTGAGTAAGCGATTGAGTGAGTTACCGAGTGAGTAAGCGGCCGTATGAGTGACTCACTCGCTCACCTGCTCATTCACTCATTCATTTGCACTCCTGCTCGTGAACTCTTTCATTTGCTCACCTGCTCACTCATCAACTGCTTAACTCACCTAATCAATCCCTCACTCACTCACCTGTTCCCTGGAGCACTCACCAACTCATCCCCACACTCACTATGTCACTTTGTGAATGAATTGTTTGTCGGTAAATTTTCTTAGCAGTGAATTAATTGCGTGGCGGTGAATAATTGGGGATTAGTTTTCCACACGCCAAGATCATATCATGAAACCTCGCCCCCCCCCCCCCGACATGAAAACCCATACAAATGAATTTAATGAGACACGAGACGAACCTGATGAATGAATCGATGAAAAGCGCCAGGTTGTAAGCGTTTACCGACTTGTTGAAATAATGCCTGAAAAGCTGCATCAAGTCGTGATTCCTGTCGCCTTCGGTCTGTAAATAGGTACAATAACGTTAAAAGATTAATGATGATAATCGTATAACACTCTCAAGAAATAAAATGTTTTGTGTATGGTATATACGGTTCATTCAGAAGATGATGAAGAGGAAACCGTGTGATCTCTTACCTTCCCAAAGTGATGCCACATGAGATATTCTTGCGTGGATGACGTCATACCAGAGTTCTTCAGGTACATCGTGTTCAACTTCTGGTAGCCCCATTCTGTCCAACCGGCTGCTGTCGATGGGCAGTTGACCAGGAACAGACCGTCGACTTTATCGGGATGGTCCAGCTGAATTTAGATCATAAAATGTACCATTCAAAATTACACTGATACGAAGACACACGTTCACAAATTTTTACTAAATTCAATGGGAATGAACGCAGCCATTTAAAAGTTACACGCTTTCTCTTATTCCGCCAGTTGCATGCTGCGCTATTCGTTAAGCCAGGTCCACACCTACTGCGCTGCGTGATTCTGAGCTGCGCAAAACTGGTTTTATGGGGGTCGGGGGGGGGGGGTTGCTACGCAAAATCAACCATTAAAATTGAACGCATTCTGCTAGTCATACTTCAAAACTCATTTTTGCGCGGGTTGAAAGCTGCGTAGCACTGCATATGGGAATCCAGCTTTAGGTGTTATTTTGAGGAATGTTTTCGCAGAGTAAACACACTCCTCTTCAACGAAGACTGTGTTTGTCTCCGATGATGACATTGCTGTGTTTTATGACAAAAAAAATGCATTGTACCGTCTGTATTCAGTATATCATACACAGTGGCATATTTACGGGGTGGAGAGCTATAGCCCAAAATTGAAAATTTGAGAAATGGGTGGTTAAGAAAATTATAATAGAATTCGAGAAGGGGGCTGCAAAAACCACAAGTCTGCTTCTGCCAAGAGAGCGAGGGACTAGGTCGGTGAGCGACCAAAATAGTGACTTAGAGGTGCGCAAGTGTGTGTGAGTGACAAAAAAAGTGACTTTGAGAGTGTGCAAGCGTATGAGTGATTTAGAGATTGCGCAAACATGGCGAATGTTCAAGACCGTGCGCAAACGTGTGAAAGATCAAAACCGTGTGCTGACATGTAAATGGTAAAACAGTGACCTCTAACAAGCATGGGAACAGGTCTGTGAACGACCAAACGAATCATCTAGAGGGAAGAATTAAACCATATTAGTGACCAAATCATTGTGCAAGCTTGGGAATGAATAATGACCAAAAGCGGGGCCTAGAAAAGTGAGGAACTAGGTCAGTGAGCAACCAAAAAAAGGAAAACTTTCGGAGTGGGAGGAAATAGTGACGCAGAGACAGAGACGTATATACGTGGGGTGGGGGGGGGGAGGTAAATGGAGTGCTGGGTCTTATCCCTCCGACTTAATCAATACCTTCACAACTATAAGTTTTGTCTGTCTCGAAAACTATCGACATAATTAAAGTATACAAACTATGATAACAATAAACATGTCTGTATCTCGGAGGTAAAAGGCACCATGTGCCAAAAAGGAAATTTCGCAGGAGAGCTGTTTTCAGCATTCCTTTCTGTGGAGCTCTCTTGTTTTATAAAGTGAATATCTCTGTTATCTATTGACATAGGACTTAGTTTCCTATACCTATATGTAGTGTAAGTAAAATACAGCAAATTAATAGTGTTAACACAATATTGACGAAAATGAGCATACAGTGCCTCTGGCATGCAAATAGATATGAAATGCACAGTTGAAAATTTACAGAAGAAAAGCATCACATGGAAAATTTCACTCAAGATCATTATTACGGGTGATATTTGGAGAAATTGTAATTTATAGATTCATATTCCGTGTACCTACCGCGAATCTGGCTAGAATATTGGCTCCGGCACCAGCTCCGAAACCAATGAAATGCTTCAAACTAAATCGTGGGTGGGGAGGAAAAAAACATCGTTACATATTCATACCAACCATTTTTTTTTTTAATTAGCATAAGACATGGTCGTTCGTGGAAGAAGTAAAACTTGACTTACCCATAATATTCTAAAACAGAAGTTAGCATTTCTGCCAAATGATCCATCGATGGATAAATGTATCTGAAAATCGAGGATTTCCCATTAGTCATTATTATTATCATCAGTTATGTGAAGTTGCATATATCATAAGGTACACATCCGATACGGTCAAAAAGTACTACTTAACCGTACATGCACCTGGTATTTATTCCTCTTCAGAATTTCTAATGAATCGGTGCATGCAGGAACGTGTTGTGTGTGCGTGCGTGCGTGTGCCCAAGCCCGAAGTGCGGCCAATTTTCGAACTGTCCGAGAGGTTTGGTATTTAGCTTATACCGCATCGCCCTGCGGTTCTCAACCGGTGCTCCGCGAAGCCCTTGGGCTCCGTGGTCACTTGAATAAAATAAAATAAATCAGTTAATTTGATGAACAAATAAATAGAGAGAGAGAGAGAGAGGATAACGCGGCTCCGACATAGACATTGATTTCATTTTGATCGAGCGGTTCCTGGAAATAACACACGCAGGCACAATGTCCTAAGCAGGTTTAAGAACCACTGGACTATCGTTGTGCGAAGAAGAAACGATCGTATACGGAGTTGGTGATTTCTATGTCACGCATTTTTCTTTTCTAAGGCCCATAAGGAGACATCCAAATTGAAGTACCAAAGAAGCAAACCTCAATTAACTATGAATTTCCACTTTTCGATTCATACTGTTTGTGCTGCCATCTACTCTTGAAATTGAACATGATTTAAGCGGGGATAATAAAATTCGGATCAAGAAGCAGACATTTTCGTTCAGTGCAGTTCCCTACGAACAAGCCCATAAACTGAACTGAATGATGGCAAGTTCAGTTATTTCTTCGGAGCATAAGGAGCCGTCAAAAACAAAGAACCTAGAATGAAGCAGACGACAGGTGCAATAAGTTTATCTCACTGTTTGATTTTGCGTGCGATACAATTAGAATGTTATTAGTGTCATCTATTAACATTACTGAAATTTGGAAACTCGTCTGCAAGTACACCAACTCATTGCTAGATGGCTGTATTATATCCGATATTTAATAAAGTTTGTTCATAGCAATTGAACCAGAGTTTAAATTTTCATCAACAGATAGCAGCAGCGGCATTTTGATTTGTTGATTTTATGTTAACTGAAAATCACGGACGTTTAAATTAAATTAATCTCGAAACATTGTTAAATTTTAAAAAAATCACTTGGGAGGGGGCGCAACTCCACGTCAGTAATATCGTGACAAGGTGTCCGATAAGAGGCGTGGACCGAACAAATGCCCCCAAAATTATTTTGGATGCACGCGAGATTTTTTTTCCTCACTTATTTTAATGGGTGGCTCAAGAAATTTCAGGGGCACCGGTTGGTTTTTGGTTAGTCGGTAAAAATATGTTGTTTAAATCCGTAATTTTCTCCTGCCCTGACCGAGTGAGGGTATTATGCATAACTGAGTGAGCATTGGGTATTATGTATAATCGCCAATAAAAGTGATAGATTTACGGAAATTCATCAAACTTATGCTCGGCGATTATGTATAATTAACAGGATTTATCGCATTCGCCGCTTGACATACTCACCCCGTAGGTAAAGTCGTGGCGTCCTCTTCTTGACCAGGGGCGTTGATGTGGTACAGGCAGAAACTTTGCATCAAGACTTTCGTGTCGATGTGATTGAAAAAGGCTAAGAAATTCGACACGTCTGCAAAGAGACACAACAATTAACGCTATAATTTTTATGTAGATAAAACCAATCTACATAAAAAGTTTGCCATTATGTGTATTTCAGGCCTTAGGCCGGGATTACACGATAAAAATTTTCTAAAATTTGAAGAGTTCAACCAATAAGATTATCGGTTGGATTTGCCCGAATGTAATCTATGCGCTTTATTGATTGGATTTTTCAAGTTTCATAAAAGGGATTTTATCCAACTTTCATAGTGTAATCCCGGTCTAAGAGGCTTTTTTTAAAAAAAAATAGTTTCCTAATTCCACTCACAGAGGGTACGGTATCACAAAAAAATCTACATAGTACATACAATGTGTATAATTAATATTTCTGAAGATTTGCGTTAAATATAAAAACTATTTCCACGTTCTCATATGAGCATCCTTTGTAAGGCTGAGAATATGGTGGTGCCCACATGAAACTATGATCCGACATGCCAGATTGAAATCGTAAAAGTTCATCGTGGTTCGATTTCGGGATGATGCAGAGCCGTCTTAACGCATGGGCCCGACCCGGGAAAAAAATAACTCCGAAAATTTTTCGCCCTCTGGTCGAATAAATGCAGAGTTTTAGTTCGGAAACAAAATCTCTGTTGTTTTTTTTTTTTTTTCTCCGATACATTTTATCATATTAAAAGCATTTTCTTTCGTCCATTTCAAAAAAGAAGATGGCTCCCGGTCTTGACCTAGTAAAAATGCAAATGTTTGGAAACACTTGGAAAAATTATTCATAAATTTTCAAATCTCTTCGCGGAGCACAGTTTGGGAACCCCGGTTTACATTCGTGTTACATAAAACTACTGCATTTCAACATAAATACCTTTTAATTTCTACAGTTATTAGAGACTTTCCCCCCCACATATGATGTATCCTTCTGTTACATATAAGAGCAAAAGGGAGAACAGGTTGGGTGAGGGTGAAAAGAGAAATCTACTTCGTATACCTCCTCTCTCTTATCTCTTTCTTTCTCTCTTATCTGTACTTATCTATTATACTGTTTTCCTTTCATTTTGCTTTTTTTTCCTCACTTTTCCCCCCTTCATCTCCTTTAGCTTTCTCTAACGTGTGGTTATGTCAGGACAAGGTTGCCATATTTTATCGCTTATTCGTCAAAATAGAGATCATCCGAATTTCTCGCCAGTACCTTGTAAGCGGTTAAATTTTTTTTTGTATAGATATTGATCATTGATCCTTTTTTGTCGCACCACGGTCATTTCCTGCACATGAGGACTAATTAGACCGGGACCTACAATTTATTGCCGATTCCGAACGGCAGGCTTGTTTTTTATACTCATCGAGAGGTTGGTGCGCTAACCCCCCCCCCCCCCGATTGAGTTTATTACACAGGCGTTTGGACACAATATTACGTCCTTGATCGTAAAGTGGTTAATGAAATTACTTTCATTTTCCAAAAACGGGACATTTTTGTTGAAATCGGGACTTACGGTCATGACATATGCTGAACTGAATGCTAGTTGCACACAGGTGGAGTGTGACTTCCGGCGTCTCTGTGAACGTTAGTGCTCCGCGATCGATGAACTTTTTACCTCGAAAGAGTGCTCCGTGACATAAAAAGTTTGGGAACCACCGATCTACCATAAGCATTAGAAAAGATACAACTCACAAGAAATAATAAAACAACTTGTGTATCAAAATACAGGTGGATACGCAATAACATTCACACTTACGATTGAGACCGATATCGTGATAAGTGAATATTGCTGGCTTGTTTCGATCTCCGTGGACGGCAACGAGCATCGTTCCATATTCTGTTCTGATATTGTCTTCCTGTGAAGAATATATTTACAATAAAAATTCTATAAAAATTATAGGAAATTTCTACTCAGTATTGCATTTGAGTTCGCTTATAATATACCCCTTGGTGATGCGAGAAGTTTATATTATGAGCAAGGTATTGAAATTAGCTAATATAGAAGCTGTATGTATGTATATATGTACAGGGTGGGCAAAAAATCCGTAGAAACTTTAAAAAATTATAAAAACCGGAAAAATAACCGAAATAAAAAAACAGTTTGTGTAGGGTTAGCAGCGCTAGGTCACGGGAATTTTTTGAAGACAGGGATAAAAATAACTCAAACAACAGCCGATAGGTGGCGCTGGTACGGGCGACTTCGGTGGAAATATGCAAATGAGACGGTTATAAGAACTTGCGCTCCTAATCCACAATCAGTTCACCGTTGTAAACCGTGTATGTGGACCTGCTGCATCATGCCGCTGCTGGATTTGTGACTCGCCTGCAATGTGTTATTCCCCTTAGGTGGTGGTGGTCATGTGGGGAACACATACTGCTGTAATAAACGATTTGGAGGCATTCTGTTCGTTATTTGCGTATCTTTTCTTTGACTTGTGTACGTCAGCACCACCTATCGACTGTTTATGAGTTGTTGCTTTTACTGTCAGAAAAATCCCCGTGACCAACGGCTAATCCTGCGAACCGTTTTTATTTTTCCGGATTTTATGAATTTTTAAAGTTTCTACGGACTTTTTGCCCACACAGGAGAAAACAGGAGATACAAAGCAACATTTTTCTAATTGGAAGTTAGAGGACAGGAGGGGACGTATAAAAATTTAGATTTTTTTATATGGTGATACGCTGTATTTTCACTCTAAATACTTGTACAGAATAATTTTCGCACGCCTTTTTTTTTAGCATTCTTTAAATTAGAATCATACCTCTCCGAAAGGACAAAGAAGAAAAACTGGTTTGCACAGCTTTAGCTTTCTTGATTACGCTCAAGGTTGTAGCATTGCTATCAGCTTAAAAAAGCCAAGTCATACGTTTGGTGCACGTTCGGTGAATTTGGCAGGATTCGAAAGTAACGTTATCAATTTTTAATGCGTGTTATAACTCCATAATTATTGGGCAAAAATAAAAAAACTGAAAACACTTTTCCCACATTCGTTTTTCACAAGGATTCATGTGTGCACTTATTGGACTGTCAAAAGTAACGACCGTATATAAAGTGTATATGAAAGTTAATTGGCCGAAAATCGGAAATTACAAAACAGTATGTTATATATATTCTACGTTATGTTCACTCGACTGTAATTTACTAAACAAGGTGGTCAAAATGAATAATACTCTCTATTAACCCTTTAAGCCCGAGCTTGAACGATCGTGTGGGTAAAATACTTTACAAACATACATGTTTTCAGAAATTTCCCGGTCTTACGGCCGTATTCACCGACACAGTTTTGAGACTACAATCGCAGGTTAAAAGATTAGATATCGACACGGATTGGTTAAAATATTGAATTTAACCCCAACAATCTGTTTCGATCTCACCTCCTTTCACTTGCGATTGTAGTTTAAGCTGTGTCGGTGAATACTGCCGTTAAAGGGTTTGTTTGCCTTTAAAGACAAACAAACCCTTTTCCCCCCTAAATGAAGTGGCAGCACGTAATACGGATATCCGTGCCGCGTATCTTCTTCACCGCCTCCGTGTCTATGTTTATGTGGGCAAAGATCTAATGAACCCATGAATGCGACCACCATTCCAGCGCTCGGAATGAATACGCGCTCATTCTTCGACTCAATAAAGTCAAGTTTACGGTTTCGGTGTCAGCGGAAGGAATTTCAATTACGCTCGCATTTCTGCATCACTTTTAAGCAATCGTCATCCATTACGGATCTCTTTTTTTGAGAAGTGTAGGGGAGAAACAACTTCTCTCGAATTATGGGACCAAATTTTATGATGGAAGAGGAGGAGGAACGAGAGGATCTCCCCCTCTCGTTTAAAAGGTTCTGATGGAAAAATTTCACAGCGACAGAAAGCTATGCTTGCAATTATATTCGAGTTCTTTCATAACATACTGGGTGTTCGAGAAATGTATGTTATAACGTATAACCAACGTATATGTTATAGGCAAAGTCTTGAAATTAGCATACGCAGCAGTTGAATACTGGCATAAAATGCATCATTGAGATTGTCGTGGACAAAAGTAAGCTTATGCAGCACGTAATTGAAATATAATATAGCATGCATGTAGTTTTTCAAAAGTTTTGATAAAAATTTGTTATTAAACATCATGTACAATATTTTTTCGAACTATGACTAAAGTGCAATAGTTGAATATTTGTACCGTTGTAGGCCTGTTTCTCTCTCTCTCTGCGGCGAGACTTTTTAACAGGGAGATTGGCTCACATCTGCTCCTCGAAGTTGGAAACCACCGAAACCCCAACTTCAGCCGTGTGCATTTTGTGAATTTCACTATACTTTTCTGAATTGTTTATTTTTTCTGTTACTTTCGGAGCACATGCTAGATGGCAGTGATGACAATTGTTGTGATGGGGGAAACAGAATTCTACACTGTTTTAAAAGAAAAACCCCAACCTCAACTGTATCGACGATACAGTTCGAATCCGGGTCCTCGCGATGCGCGTCCGTGACTACACGATCGCACAGCGGCCAGAAACGAAATCAAAAACTTAGTGACGTGACGAATCTGAAGGCAATAAGCTTTTTGCTTTTGGAAAAAACAATAGATATGTTTTCCTCAAAGAGGCGTGACCAAGCCTCTTCTCGTAGTTTGACGGTCAAATATCGCGATGTTATTAATGACACAAGATAAACATTTTTTTCATACGTACCTGCGTATAGCCGGACTCACTCCTGGACATCGCCCTCATCAGAGGGAACTGGACTTCGATATTCTTCAACTCGGCGTCTTCCAAATTCATTCTTCTTATGAGTATCTAGAAAAATTTAACACTTGTTATGGACTTTGATACGATAGAAACTTATCGATGAAAACAATACTTTAAATCAAGAGTGCTCAACCTTTAGGAGAGTGCGGGCCACTTCACTGATTTGGAAACGTATCGCGGGCCACTTCACTAAGTTGCCTGAAACAGCGCCACAGGTTACTTAAATGAAAATGTGTGTGATACGGGTTATTTAATGATCTGGAATTGTGCCACTATTAATGGATTTGTAACTGCTCCGTGGGTCACTTAAGCGATCTGTAAATGCTTCGCAGGTCATTTAAATGATCTGCAGAGTTGTTGTTGGTCGTTCAAGTGCTCTGTAGCTGTGCCGCAGCGATCTTCAAATGTGCCCCAGGGGTAACTGAAGTGATATGCAAATGTGCTGTGGGCACAGTTCAAGGGATTTATAAATGTGTGCCGTGGGCACAGTTCAAGTGATATGTAAATGTGCCTAGGATAACTCAAGTGATCTAGGAATGTGTCGTAGTACACTTAAGTTATTTGTGAAGTGGTCACGGGTCATTCAAGTGCTTTGTAACTGCACACGGTGATCTTCAAATATGACGTCGGCCATTCAAGTGATATGTAAATGTGCAGTGGGTCACTTAAGTTATCTGGAACTGTACTGTGAGTCAGTCAAGCAATCTGAAAATGTTGCACTTTGTTCATTTTTAAAAAATTAGGTTTGAGGTCACGGGGCTCCCATCAAATGATTTCGCGGGCCATGGGTTTAGCATGCATGCTTCGAATGATGTTTAAACGCCGCCAGATAAGAATCAATACAAATAGTTTCAAAAGAAATGGGAATGGGGGGGGGGCGAGAAAAAAATGTGTCCGCATGCGCATGGGAACCGGGGAACCGCCTATGTTTCGACTTCTATTTCCAGGACACCACAAAAGACAGACAGACACGCATACGTGGATTGATTGACAGCAAAGGCGCCAAAAATATGTCTGTTGAATCACGAGAGAAGTCTGTTCGGGATCATTAGAAGGGCGAGTCACACACACACACTTTCCCTCTCACTGTTAATTAGTGATCTACGACCCGTTGATCTCATCATTATTTATGCGTCAGGTCCATATTTACTTGATGATTCCCCGCCGAAACTACAGAAGCCTCATTAGAAGCCATAGAAACAGTTAATGAGAGAGATCCCTGTCTCATATCCCATCGGGTCGTGTGGCTATAGAATCGCACTCTCGCGGGAATTTTCCTCTAATTTAATGTAATAATTATAAATCGATTGATAATTGTTTTCCCAGTTGCAAGGATAATTATTCCTCAAAGAAAGGCACCATCCCATTCTTTTACTTTCCTGACTATCCACGGCACTGATCCCGAAACTTTTTGGAGCGTGACCCCCTTTTGACAAGAAATTTATCCACGACTCCCCTTACATGCGGTGACTATACATCCTGGTTTTCCGGGACGCTCGATTTTTTTTTTTTTTTTTGCTAGCAAATGCGCTGTTCCAAAAGCACTTTTCGGAATGCCTTTTTCTCTCAGTTTTGATTTGGCGGTATTGACTTTTATAACTGTGTGTTCATTGTTTTCCTTTCATGTAGTATTATACAAGTACAGTAAAAACCCCTCTTAACGGACACCCCTCAGATGAGGTCATCCCTCTTTTACGGCCAAATGATGATTTGCTCCCCATGTATAATGGAAGTATGCATTTCAAACCCCTGTTAAGGGGTGTCACGACCCCTGAAGTCGAATTTTCAAACATGACTTCAAAAAATACTTCATTCAATCGCAAATAAAATACTAAAAATTTCGTGTCAATCGGTTTATTTGTTCTTTCATAATAAAAGAAATAAATAATGAACTATAGTTTAAATCAGCGGTTCTCAACCGGTGCTCCGTGGAGCCCTTGAGGCTCCTTGTGCACTCTCCAAGGGCTCTGCGGCAGCTCGAGGAAAATAAAAACAGTAAAATTAAAAAAATAATAATTATAAGCATTTTCAAATAGTAAAAATAAATCAAACTTTGAATAATTAAAAAAATTGGCCTACGGGGCTCCGCCATAGAATTTTTTTACTTAGAAGGGCTCCATGAGTCAAAATAGGTTGAGAACCGCTGGTGTAAACGTATACAAGAAAAAACACTTTGAACGCGATTTTCTCAGAATGCAGTTTCTGCGCTCACATCCGCAAGATTTAAAAAAAAACTACTGCTCCGAAAATTCTGAAATTTTGTAGAAATGTTTATTCGACACGTGTTAGTAAAATGAACCTCGGCTTTAGCAATTGACTGGTGGAAAATATTTTTAAAAAAATGTTGAATTTAGATTTTTTTGAATTTATATATTTTTTCAAACTTTAAAAATTCATGAAATTCTAACGAAACGTCTGATATTCAAGTTCGTGGTCCATTTTACTAACACATATTGAATGAATATTTCTGCGAAATTTCAGAATTTTTGGGACAGTAGTTTTTTTTTTTTTTAATCTTTCGGATGAGCTCAGAAAATGCATTCTGAGAAAATCGCGTTCAAAAAGTGTTGTTTCTTGTATAAGTTTAGACTATAATTCATTATTTCTCTCTTTTATTATGAAAGAACAAATTAACCGATTGATACGAAATTTTTAGTATTTTATTTGCGATTGAATGAAGTATTTTTTGAAGTCATGTTTTGTTGAAAATTCGACTTCAGGGGTCGTGACACCCCTTAACAGCATCTGAACAAAGTTTTAATAAGCATTAACTTATCAAAGAAAGAGTAGAGGAAAAACACAAAGTTTCAAGGCTTGTTAGTCTTTAAATATTTTTTTTTTTTTTGTTTAACAACTTGATCGAGAAAACGAAAGTCTAACTTCTCGTAGAATTTTTCCAAACTAAGTTAAATTTGCTCTTACAAAAATCGAGATGTTTTTCCTTATCCAAAATATTCGGGGGGGGGGGGATCGAATTCAACAAGAAATTTTAACATTAATTAGATAGGGGAGTTCATATAAAGAATATATATATATGTATATATACTGTATATATATTGTGCGGACCACGTTAAGACATGAATAAATGGTAAAAATAATTTGCAGACCGGCAAAAAATAAATAAAAGAGGAGTAGTTCGTGGGTGGGAAAAAAATATGTAATTCGCAAACCATGGCAAGACGGCTAAGACAGTTTTAAAAAGCATTGTATAGAGTCTATACTATGGACCAAGGGTAAAACTTTTCCCACCCGCTGCGCCAGGCCATTGTCAAGGGCCACAGCTCCACGGCGCTCTTGACAAAGGTTGGAAGTGCAGTTTGAGAACCCAGACGGTATAATGTTTAAAATGAATATAAAATTATGTAGGACTATATGATATATGGTCGAAATGCCAAACTAGTGGTTGAAGAATACTGCTCTAGAGAGCTATTTTCAGCCAGCAACTACTGTGCGACTGTGTGTGTGTGTGTGTACTCACACAGCTCGATTTACAAGAGTAAATCGAGCCCGATAAATATTCGACTGCACATATCGATCGTTTGGTCGACTCTGTCGCACCACGATCATTTTCTGCACACGAGGGCTAATTAGACCGGGACCTATAATTTACTGCTGATTCCGAACGGCAGCCTTTTTTCTATACTCATCGAGAGGTTTTGCGCTAACCTCCTCGATGTGGGACTTCCCTGCGGTAGCAATCTTCTTCTGTGGTCATGCCGCCGTTTCTGTTGTTCCCCAGTAAAGTTTCTGACAAGAACGAACTCGTGACACCTAAACATCGGCAGCACAGTGGCATTACAATTAACATTAATTGCAACCCGTCTTCTTCGGAATATTATGCTCTCAACCGGCATCGCTCCAAATAAATAAGAGTCAGGGTTTCAATTTTTCAATATTGGAAACACGTGATGAATTATTCTACCACCAGAGAGAAGCCATTTTCTTCGCCCATTAAAAAAAGCGACGAGATAAAACATTGCCAATGAAATATAGTCGTTTCTACCTCTCGCCCCGAATCACTAGGAAACACTGCTATATTGGACGTGAATTTCCATTTCACTTGGCATTCCTCTCGAAATTAACTGCTTGGAGTCGATCCAAGTGAACACCATTCTTTTTTGGTTCCGGTTTCGCAGATACTGTGTGTGTGTGTGTTTGGGATGGTGGACTAATTTCCCTGATAACAGCGATTCGAAACCGTTCATATAAATAGATTATACGTATACAATTCTGGCTAGAAGAATATGAAAAAAAAAACTCACTAGTTTTTAAATTATTAGCATGTTGTCACTGAATGCAAGAATTGGATCACATACAGGCTGTCCGAAATCGTTTACACTGCCGATATCTCAGCAACCGTTGACTTGAGACCAGCGGTTCCCAACCTTTTTTAGGTCATGCTCACCAAAACATCTGAAATATCTCCTCCCCGTACTTTTGTCAGGGGTACCCCACCCCTCCGCTCTTCCGGTGAAATTTCATAATTCATTTATTTGCAATTTAATGTAAGGATCATTCATTTTTGCTTTGCCTCCTTAAATTCCCTTAATCAGGGGTCTCTGAAAAGGCTCCAGGGAGTGCGTGTGCTTGGATGAGAAAACAATTAACTCTGTGTTTGCATGCGCTTTCATGACCGGCGTCTAATTGGGAATAAGGACCTACCGGGCCGTTAGGTCGTGGTCTGCTATTTCTTTCTGACGTGTCGCCCGCAGCTGTGGTGGTGATCTATCTTCAGATGCGAGTCTGGTACTACCGAGTGCCCGACGACAACAATCTATAGCAAGTGAATCTGGAAAAGTTGATAAAGAAGGGCACCTTGTCGGCCGACGGTAGTACCAGACTCACCTCTGAAATAGATGCCGCCACAGCTGCAAGCGAAGCATCGGAAAGGAATAGCTGGCCGTGGATTAACAGCCAGGTAAGTCCTTATTCTCAGTTTACTCATTGTTTTCACATTTGCTATACAATAGAATATTATTTTGTAAAGGCCTGCATTTCTCTTCATTTTATGGGCACAAGGTTCCCGAACTTTATCTGACTGACACAATTTTTCCATGGAGCACAAAATATTAAGAACCCTTAGTCCAGTGATTCTCAACCTTTTTTCGCCATGCCCCATCTAAGCATCTTGTAAAATTCTTATGCCTCTCCCCCCCCCCCCCAAGAGACACACTCGTCAATTTCACACACAAAATTTCTTTGAAGAGATCTCCCCCCCCCCCCATATCCCTCAAATGTCAAATTAGCCTGTGTACTTGCTCCCCCAACCCCGAAAGTAGGTCCTACTTACGCTCCTGTCCCCTTTCTGTGGCATACACAATTTAACCTCTCGATAACGGACACCTATGGGTTTTATCCTAGACACCTAATTTTGTCCACTAACCAATAGTGTCCGTTAACGGATAGCAAAATGCACTGTAAGGAAAAATACGCGTAAGAAAAACGGGCATCTATGGAGCCCCGCGTTGGGAATCAGGGTCCTAATCAAACCCTGCCACTGAAAGAGAAAAATTAAAGAAAGAAGTCATCAAGGAATTGTTTAAAATTTCAAAATTTGAACTGATATAAAAAATGTAGTTCTCACAAGTTTCGAAGCCTTCATGGAAAAAATCAAATTGCCCTTCTTAAAAAGTCGAATTGCCCAATGGTGTGGCGTGGGTCCCACTTTGGGAATCACCGCTTTAGACACGTTCTTCCGATCACAAAGTCTTGAAATGACGTGTAGTTACTTGAAATCTGAAAACTTCTTTAAGGGGTCGTATACGTAAAAAAAATTTAAGAAGTTATCTTTTTGTACAATCTGGAATCAAAAATGGTAGCAATAAGAGTAAGGGTTACGAGATTCGCAAACTGAGAAAGGAAGGCGTCTGCGAACGCATCCTTAGAGTGCCGTCATTTATCTCAACTTTCCCAATAGATAGCGCCACTATTCTAACCGGCCATAATAATAATTTTTCCCTATCTCTAGAACAGAACCACTAAAAAAAAAGCAGAAACAGCAAAAACAAATTCTGGAAATTTCGACGACTTTTTGGTGAATTCGTGCGGGGAAAAAAACATTAAAACATTCATATCGATGAAGAAATATGTTTCAAAGTGGGGGAAAAAAAATTTCTCCAGAAAAAAAAAAGGAAAATAATTCCGGAAGCCTAAAAAAAGGGGGATAAAAGGGTGAATGTTTCGAAGCGCAGGAGAACTCTTGAAATGACATCAAAAAGGAAGGCATGTCCTCTTATAGGAGGACCGTTGTTAGCCCTAAATGAGAGAAAGAAGTTTTAGGGTAAATATACAGGGGTTGTTTCCGCTAATTCTGTACAGTGTACATTCAGCGACCTTCACGGTGGTAGACGAGCATCTTACCACCACGCCACTCGGGCACTCTCTTGTTCGAACCCCACTGGCACCACAGTGGTGGTCAGCCGAAGTTGGTTTTCTGTGGTTACCAACTTGGAGTTGCGAATGCGAGAGCCTCGTTAAAAAGTCTCGCCACAGAGAGCAACAGGCCCACAACGGAACAAT